>NW_004444031.1:8594523-8623501 GCF_000243295.1 Trichechus manatus latirostris
AAACTCCCTGAGGGACTGAATTGTTGGGTGGAGGGCTGTGGGGACCATGGTCTCTGGGAATATCTAGCTCAGTTGGCATGACACAGCTTGTAAAGACAATGCTCTATATTTTACCTTGGTGAATACTGTCTGGGGTCTTAAAAGCCTTTGAGCGGCCATCTAAGATACTCCACTGGTCTCTTCCCTTCGGGAGCTAGGGAGAATGAAGGGAACAAGATACGAGGAAAAGATTAGTCCGAAGGACTAATTGTCCACAGCTACCAAGGCCTCCACCGGACTGAGTCCAGCACAGCTAGATGGTGCCCGGCTACCACCACTGACTGCTTTGACCAGGATCCCAACAGAGGGTTCTGGACAGAGCTGGAGAAGGATGTAGAGCATAATTCTAACTCACAAAAACAAGACCAGATTTACTGTCCTAAAGGAGACTGGAGAAACTCCAAGAATATGGCCCCCAGACACCCTTTTGGCTCAGTGGTAAAGTTATCTCTGAGGTTCACCATTCAGACTGGGATTGGACAGTCCCATAAAACCAAATGAGACTAAAGAGGTACAGTAGTCCAGTGACAATGGCCAGAAGGCAGAAGGGGACAAGGAAGCTGCTAACAGGGAACCCAAGGCTGAGTAAGGATATTGTTGATGTGTTGTGAGATTGTTAACCATTTTCATAGGGCAACATTTGTAATAACTGTTAAATGAGAAACTATTTTGTTCTGTAAGCCTTCATCTTAAGTGAGAATAACAGCACAATGTAATCAATGTCACTGAACTGTGCGTGTAGAAATTTTTGAAATGTCGTATATTTGGCTATGTGTATTTTCACCAAAAAAAAAAAGGTTGAGAAGTTAGAGGGTTGACATATTGTGGGGTTGTTAACCAACATCATAAAACAATATGTGTACTAGTGTTTCATAAGAAACTTATTTGTTCTGTAAGCCTTCACCTGAAGTATAATAAAAAAAAAAAGTCTTTCTTTAGTAGATACTTCATATCTTACAAACACAAGTGATAAATTTAATTAGCTTTTTGTAATTAAGTGCCTTGGACTACCCATGACTTGTTCTCAAATATAATTTTTAAACTGTTTTTTATCACAAATGGTTCAAATAACCAACTCCTAAAATCTGGTTTGAATGTCTGTTGGTTGCAATCAATTTTAGTGCCAATTACTTTATTTTTTTAAATCAAATTAGGAGAAAATATTCAACAGTGCTTGTGTGTATGTGTATATACACACACACACACATATGTGTATATATACACACACACACACACACATATATACATATCGATACGTAGACAATTCTTTCTCATCTTCCGGGAGTCCAGATTTTACTTTTTGATATTGTCTTAAGCTCTAATTTTAATTTTAATCTTTTTTTTTTTACTTTCTGTTCTTCAGATTTGATAATTTCTTCTGAACTCTACTCAAATGCACTGAATCTTTCTCTGGTCAATTCCATTCTGCTGTTAAGCTTATTCAGTTAATTTGTTGTGTTTCGTG
The DNA here is from genome assembly GCF_000243295.1 of Trichechus manatus latirostris. Lineage (NCBI taxonomy): Eukaryota > Metazoa > Chordata > Mammalia > Sirenia > Trichechidae > Trichechus > Trichechus manatus. Next base: position 8,596,028 of record NW_004444031.1, read on the forward strand.
TATTTTTCAAATCTATTTTTTTTAATAATTTATGATTTTTGCTATGTCTTATCTTTTCATTTAGTATAAGCATTTTTTTTTTTTTTTTTTTTTTTTGGTCGTTGACCCTAGTCAGACTATCTGTTTTAAAGCCTTCTTTACTACTTCAGAATCTAATTTCCTCTAGATGGGACAGAGGGATGAGACTAAGAAAACTAGTTAGCTAAAACCACAGGATACATTTATGTAAAATGAAAGATGTCTCAGCATGAGACACTAAGGACTGAGAGGGCAGAATCAAGAGTCACAATAAATGTTTCCCAGGTAGTAGAATTGAACCAATATATAATTGTGGATTTCAGATTTGACATGGACCAGTGATTCATGCGTGCCTCTCTTTGATCCCCTTTTTGAGTAGAAGGATCTAGAGTGGTTATCCCATCTCTGTCTCACCATCATATGTTCAGTATGTGTAGGGCATTTAGTATGTCTCTTTAGATCACATGCGAGGAACCATACTCAAGGGTTGATACTTGAATCACACTTCAGGGACTTCATAGGAACTCAGACCTGATCTAGATGACAAGGACTTGAGATAACAACCTGATCCTGAAGCCATAATTTTATGAACATTTAGGAGGTCTTGGGGGAGGGATGATTATATTTTGATTACTTGTGGGAAAAATGTAAATTGATGTGACCATAAAGTAAACTCTACCAGAATATATTTGCCAAATATGGCCACAACCATATGTTGGTCCTACATGATGTTGCAGAATTTTGCCACTCTGTTTAGAGGTGGGTTTTCCTGTGTAATGCTTGGCTGCTAACCAAAAGTTTGGAGATTAAAGGTTTGAGTCCACCCAAAGATACCTCAGAAGGAAGCCCTGGCAATCTACTTCTGAAAAATCCGCTGTCGGAAACACTATGGAGCACAGCTCTACTCTGACACACATGGGCTCATCATGAGTCAGAACCGACAGGACAGCAACTTCTTGCTTTGTTTTAATTAAGAAGTGGGGTCTCTATTCCCTCGCCTTGAAAATGGATGAGACTTGTGATTTCCTTGATGAACAGAATGTGGCACACATGATACTGTGCTATTTCCAAGGTTAAGTTATAAAAGGATGTAAAACTCCTGCCTTGCTCTCTCTTCTTCATGACACTCGACTTTGGAAATGAGTCACTGCATTGTGAGAAAGTTGTCACTTAAGAGGCAACGTTCAGGCGTTGCAGTTGATAGTCCCAGTTAGAATCTCAGCCACCAGCCCTATCAACTATCATAAATATAAGTGAGCTGGTGTCAGACGTTTTGAGACCCCTCAAAACATTTCTTCAAGCTATTTCTCTGAGCCCTGCCAAAACTGCAGATTTGCAAACAAAATAATTATTGTCCTTGTTTTAAGCCCAAAATTTGGTTATTTTATCTTATTTATCCATAGTAACTAGAAAGGGTTAGTATGGGGAAAGAAAAGAACATTGGAATGGAAGACCAAAATGGACTTCAGAATTATCTACAATGTTTTAATTATTTACCAGGAAAATATGTTTATGTATTATGTTTGCAATTAATATTAAATTTACAAAGGTAAAATTTAAAAAGAACTACTTTTAAATGATATGAAAATGTTTATAGAAAAAATTTTGGTCCAGCAGCAGCTGCTTGGAAACCCTAAGGGGCAGTTCTACTCTGTCCTACAAGGTCGCTATGAGTCAGAATCGACTCGATGGCCACAAGTTTGCTTTTATTTTGTTTTGTTGCAGTTCTTAAAGGATTACATTAAAATGATAGAATTTAAAAATAGTATTCAAATTATTTTATCATTCAAAACATGAGAGATATTGAGTTGAAAAATGGACATTATGCTGAGTTCTATGTCCTGCCATGAGAATAGGTAGTTTGATATTAGCAATTAATTAATTTCCTTAGTAATTAATTTCCTTATCTATAATCACCATATCCTTTCACTGCATTATTCATTACATATGGAAATTAATGACCCACATATAGCCAATTAACCAGATGCATCCCTTCAGTATGGCATAACACAAATTATTAATAAAATATATGTTGAGACATATTAATCCCCACTTTTCAAACTAAAATAGAAGTACGTATGAATATACAGTCATCCTTCTGTATCCATGGGAGATTCATTCTGGGATCCCGGCAGACACCAAAATCTGCAGATGCTCAAGTCCCTTATATAAAATGGTGGAATATTTGCATATAACCTACATACATCCTCCCATATACTTTAAATCATCTCTGGATGACTTTTAATACTAATTTAATGTAAATGTTATGTTAGTAGTTGTTCTGCTGTGTTGTTTAGGGAATAATGACAAGGCAAAAAAAGTCGGCACATGTTCAGTACAGATGCAACCATTGTAAGCCTAACTACATAGTACATGGCCGCAGGAAAATAACTTTTTAAAAATTATTTTTAATATTTTCAATACACAACTGGTTGAATCCCCAGTTGTGGAACCCATGATTAAGGAGGACTGACTGTATTATCATTTTCTACAGATGTTTCTATTATATATGTTGTTGTCGTTGTCAAGTCAATTCCAACTCACAACAACCCTATAGGACAGAGTAGAACTGCCCCATAGGGCTGCCACTTCTTTGTAAAAGCAGACTGCCACTTCTTTCTCTCATGGAGCAGCTGGTGGGTTTGAACCGTCAATATTTTAGGGAGCAGCCTAGTGCTTAAACACTAAGCCACCAGGGCTCCTTTCTATTATATGTAGAGAAAAAAAATTAAGGTTCTTTTAAAGCCGTATTCAGTGTAAGTTTTAATTATGAGGACGTTTATATCGTTCACTTACCTTCTTCAATATTTGAAGAGAGGCTGAAACAAAAAGAAAAAAAAACTAATTAAACCATAGTTATTAACGTATAACACCTTACACAAAAATCAGTTTGATTCTACTGCTGTCTTTAATTTTACCAAGATCTGTGCTAATTAAATATTACTTTATAAGAACTTATAAGAGAAAATAAAATATTTTCTAAGTGTAGCTTAGAGAAAAAAACAAGTTACACTCTGCTCTTGCTGTCCCTTTCAAATCCTAAATTTATAGCTAATTTTCACGAGTTATAAAGTTCTGGATTACATCTCCCCCCACACCAGGACATCTCCCAGCTTTTAAAAGAGCTTAGCAATTTATTATAGCAATTTAGCAAAAGTACTGCTGCTTCCTGTCAGAATTTACTGGCATCTTTGCTCACAAACTGGACATAAAATATGTCAATGTGACCCTGATTGGTATCCTTGATGCATGTCATTGATTGCACATTTCCTTTCCTTTGATTTGATGCACATGTTCTGAAGATCAGATAAACTTGGAACACTTGTAAATTTCTTTAATGGAATTCTTGTATTTTCAAAAAATATATTTGCATTAGAATAATAAAAGTGGAAAACAAAGCAGAAAACCCTAATGGGGACAATTTACGTGACCTGGTGAAGGATACAAACATTCACTTATATTTCATAGTCATAGCTAACTTTAAACAGAGTAATTTATAATTATAATAAAAATATACAACAGAACATATGAGATGGCGCCCTCAAAAGAAAAGTGATTTGTGTGTTATCATCCTTTAATCTGCTTCGTATTTCTCTAGCTAAATTGTCCAAAAATTATAATAGTTATTTATCGCCACACGATTCTCCCTTACTTCTTTTTCACATGCGAAGATGTGGACCCCAGAGAGAAATAATATATAAGACTACCAATAAATTAACAATTTGTTCATAATACTGTACATAAAATCTGCTTTTCAAAGTAATATTGATGTCTCTGCCCATGACCACTGCATTAGCATGTTCATGAACCTATAGCATTTAAAAGATCCAGAAGGATGCTTTTGCTTTTGCTCCTCTACTTAGTAGTTTCATGTGATGATAATACCAAGGTTCCTTCACTACTTACCAATAAAATCTGTATATCAGGAAGTTTATGCTCCCAATATAATATTGTGGCAGACAAAATTTATTTGAAGTAATGGAAAGCAAAGTTTTCTTTTTTTAAATATTAATCGGGAAGATATCTAAACCATTTATTCTTTATTCAGAAAGCAAGCGTTTTTAGTTAATTCAATTTTTTTATTTGAAAAATTTTAATATCTTCAGTCTACTTTCAAAGATAAAAGCTCCAAACTTACATAGAACAGATTTAATTACTAGTATAAGAAAAAGTCAGGCTAATGAAAGAAGCATTACTATAACAACTATGTTTATCAGTTGTTTCTCTAAGAGATTGATTTCAATTTATTTGAATGTGAAATTCTTTTAGTTTTAAATGTTGTAATTTCCAATCATTTTAGAATGTTAAAGAATTTCACAAAGTACTCAGTATATCACATGATAATCCATTCATTCATTTTTGAAGTTAGTATTTTTCTTACAGAAACTTGGATTCTCATTAAGTGATATTTTTCACACAGTAACACACATATTTGTTATATCCCATAATATCTTCCAAAGCTGAGCATGAGAAGTTCATCTTCTATGTTCCTTCATTTGTTTTCACACATTGAAAACATGTATCAAAAATGACTTTGGTTTTTAAAATATAATCTCATTCTATTTTTTTCTTTATATCCTTGTAGAATAATCTTGCCCCATGTCCTCGTGTTATTTCCAGCAATACAGGATAAAATTCCAATCCTTGGATTAAATACCATGAATCTTAACCATTATTTTTCTTTTCTTATAATTATAATTATTTTTCTGAATTAAAAGCTTATTCAACATATATTAACCACATTTTTCAATGTATACACATTTAAGTGAAAAATAAGATTTTTACAGTTATCAAGAATTATCTGAGTTTATTTTTTTGAAAACTGTAGAAAAAAATTAAGGCATCCTCATATTATTATTTACAAAAAAAGACTAGTTCATATGATGTTAACATTTCTTCAAAATGTCAAAGAACAGGTATTTAAATCCTATGCATTTTATTTTTAAATTTAGAAAAAGCACTAGCTTTTCCTTGTGTCTTGCCTGGTTGACATCTATGGGTCTTTGCTTTGGACAACTGGTGCCCTTGTTTTGTTGATTCCCTAAGCACGTGCTTACCTTGCTTATTGGGTAATCCATCCCTGGACCAGTTGCTGGGTGGGAGAAAGATGTGGCAGTCTGCTTCCATACAGATTACAGCCTTGGCAACACTATGAGGGAGTTATACTCTGTCCTATAGGGACACTATGAATTGGAATTGGTTCCAAACGCAAGGTTTTGGTTTGGTTTTACATCAAAATTTACAGTTGTAAATTTAAACTAATAAATAAAAAACAAAACAATCAAAAAATTCTATACCCCAATCTAACCAAGAGTCTAAGTGTAAACTCCTCATTCAAAGCAACAAATCAATATACGTGGCATAAACAATCGACAGAGTTCAAGTAGGATTTATTACACCAAAATGAAATTCAGTTAGGAATAGGAAATGTATAACTTTAACAAATCACATTAAAGAGTGTTTATGAAGAAATTGTACTACTAATGTTGGAATATTTGGTGGTCCATTCAGTATAACACAGGGTATAATAGAAATTATTACTATATATTTAACATTTTTATAATTAAAGTTTATTTATGAAAAATTAATGAGAAAATGAAGAGTGGTTTCAAAATACATTCAGGGAAACTTCGTTAGACATTGAGAAGGGTAAATTAATTTAGAGTCCACATAACCTATATAAAATATAGAGATGAAATAAAATATTTCTTTTTTTATTCCCATGAATAACAGGAAAAGATATCTAATTCCCATGCATTTTATTTTAAAATTTAGAAAATGCTTTAAGCTTTCCCATCAAAATGTACAGTAGCTAAGTTAATCTAATGAAAAACTACCAACATTAATATAAATACATCCTGTAAAGCAATCTATTCCAAAGAAAGAAGTTGTCATGGTTTGAATTATGTCTCCCCAAAAATGTGTGTATCAATTTGGCTGGGTCTTGATTCCCAGAATTGTGTGGTTGGCCTCCATTTTGTGATTGTAATTTTATGTTAAAGAGGATTAGGGTGGTATTGTAACACCACCCTTACCCAGGTCACATCCCTGAGCCAATGTAATGGGAGTTTCCCTAGGGTGTGGCCTGCACCACCTTTTACCTTACAAGAAATAAAAGGAAAGGGAAGCAAGCAGAGAATCGGGGACCTCATACCACCAAGAAAGAAGCACCAGGAGCAGAGCGTGTCCTTTGGACCCGAGGTTCCTGTGCAGAGAAGCTCCTAGTCTGGGGGAATACTGATGATATCAAGGACCTTCCTCCAGAGCCGATAGAGAGAGAGCCTCCCCCTGGAGCTGACGTCTGGAATTTGGACTTCTAGCCTACTAGACTGTGAGAAAATAAACTTCTCTTTGTGAAAGTCAGACACTCGCGGTATTCCTATTAGAGTAATGCTAGACGACTAAGACAGAAGTACTATTTTAAAACTTCTAAAAACACATTCCAACCAAGGAATAACACTATTATTAAGTCATTCATTCATCTGAAAACATTTACTGATAACTCACAATATGCCACATATACTCTAGCTACTGGAGATATAGCAGTGGACTAAATATATAAATATGTCTACCCTCACAGAGCTTAAATTCTAATATGGGATAAAAGAAGTAAACAAGATAAATAAGAAAACAGAAGGACTCCAGAAAATCAAAGACTTCATAGTGGTTCAGACTCCACAAGATCTTGTAAGTAGAGACTTTGGGTTTTACTTCAGTGAAAAGCTATGGAAGTGTGTTTAAAACCATGTGTCATAATATGGCTTGACTTTTTGATTATAGACATAGGCTTCTGTGTGGAAATTTGTACTTACTGTGCTGAGCCTTGAGGATATATAATACTTAAAAATAGTCAAGATGAGGAAAAATCAGTAAAAAGAACTGTAAGTAGTTATCAGAAATGATGGTTGTGTCGGGGAGGGGAAACAAAGGCAGTGTTCTAGAATTCTATCAAACAAAATTATCTAAAGGGAGGAAAAGACCAGCTGTATAAAATTTTGCTGATATCTCAACTCAGATTTGTCCAGAAAAATTAGAAATTATCACTGGATTCATAATTTAGCAATGTGGATGTGACCAGTGTTTTATGAAAGTAGGTTTTTTTTGGAATGGAGTAGATAAAAAGTCATATTGGAATGGATGCTTAAATAAATGCAAAATATTGGATTATTAAGCATTTTTTTATTGGACAGCAGGGGTACAGATTTGGATTACTTTTAATTCTGGATTCATTACTTTTTAAATAATCTAATAATCAGCTGCAAACCTATCACCCATTTAATCATAATCATTACAAAAATTGATACTAGCGCGATTCCTATTGAGAACGGGAACCAGACAAGGATGCCCTTTATCACCACACTTATTCAACACTGTGCTGAAGGTCCTAGCCAGAGCAAAAGTCAAGATAAAGAAATAAAGGGCATCCAAATTGGTAAGGAAGAAGTAAAAGTATCCTATCTGCAGATGATATAATCTTATACATAGAAGACCCCAAAGAATCCACAAGAGAACTACTGGAACTAATAGAAGATTTCAGCAAAGTGTCAGGATAAAAGATAAACATGCAAAAATCAGTTGGATTCCTCTACACGAACAAGAAGAACTTTGAAGAGGAAATCACCAAATGAATACCATTTTCAGTAGCCCTCAAGAAGATAAAATACTTAGGAATAAACCTAATGAGAGACACAAAAGACCTATACAAAGAAAACTAGAAGACACTACTGCAAGAAACCAAAAGAGACTTACGTAAGTGGAAAAACATACCTTGTTCATGGATAGGTAGACTCAACATTAAGAAAATGTCAATTCTACCCGAAGTAATCTACAGATACAATGCAATCCAGATCCAAATTCCAAAGACATTTTACAACAAGATGGAGAAATAAATCACCAACTTCATAGGGAAAGTGAAGAGGCCTCAGATCAGTAAAGCATTACCGGGGAAGAAGAACAAAGCGGGAAGCCTCACACTACTTGATTTTAGAATCTATAACACTGCCACAGTAGTCAAAACAGCCTGGTACTGGTACAACAACAGATACATAGACCAACGGAACAGAATTGAGAATCCAGACATAAACTCATCCATCTATGAACAACTGATATTTGACAAAGGCTCAAAGTCCGTTAACTGGGGAAAAGACAGTCTCTTTAATAAATGGTGCTGGCATAACTGGATCATCTGCAAAAAAATGAAACAAGACCCATACCTCACACCATGCACAAAAACTAATGCAAAATAGAGCAAAGACCTAAATAGAAAATCTAAAACGATAAAGATCATGGAAGAAAAAATAGAGACAATGCTAGGAGCCCTAATATATGACATAAACAGAATACAATTCATAAGGAACTATGCTCAAACACTTATGCTCATCAGAAGACTTCACCAAAAGAGTAAAAAGAGAAACTACAGGTTGGGAAAATAAAATTAGCTATGACATATCCAACCAGGGTCTAATCTCTAAAATCTACAAGATACTGCAAAACCTCAAAAACAAAAAGACAAATAACTCAATTAAAAAATGGGGAAAGGATATGAACAGACACTTCACCAAAGAAGACATTCAGGTGGCTAACTGATAAATGCTCATGATCATTAGCCATTAGAAAAATGCAAACCAAAACTACAATGAGATGCCATCTCTCCCCAACAAGGCTAGCACTAATCCAAAAAACACAAAATAATAAATGCTGGAGATGTTGTGGAGAGGCTGGAACACTTATACACTGCTAGTGGGAATGTAAAATGGTACAACCACTTTGGAAATCGATTTGGCGCTTCCAGCAATCCCACTCCTTGGACTATATCCAAGAGAAATAAGAGCCATCACATGAATAGATATACGCACACCCATGTCCAATGCAGCACTGTTTACAATAGCAAAAAGATGGAAAAAACCTAGGTGCTCATCAACAGACGAATGGAAAAACAAATTATAGTACATATACACAATGGAATACTATGCAATGAAAAAGAACAATGATGAATCCATGAAACATCTCACAACATGGATGAATCTGGAAGGCATTATGCTGAGTGAAATTAGTCAGTTTCAAACGGACAAATATTGTATGAGACCACTATTATAAGAACACAAGAAAAGGTTTAAACACAGAGAAAACATTCTTTGATGGTTACAAGGTTGGGGAGCGTGGGAGAGGGGAATTCACTAACTAGATAGTAGACAATAATTATCTTAGGTGAAGGCAAGGACAACACACAATACAGGGGAAGTCAGCACAACTGGATTAAACCAAAAGCTAAGAAGTTTCCTAAACACAACCAAACACTTCAAGGGACAGAGTAGCCGGGGCTGGGGTCTGAGGACCATGGTTTTGGGGGACATCTAGGTCAATTGGCATAACAAAGTTTATTAAGAAAATGTTCTCCATCCTACTTTGGTGACTGGCGTCTGGGGTCTTAAAAGCTAGCAAGCGGCCATCTAAGATTCATCAATTGGTCCCAAACCATCTGGAGCAAAGGAGAATGAAGAACACCAAAGACACAAGGAAGATATTAGCCCAAGAGACAAAAGGGTCACATAAACAAGAGACTCTATCAGCCTGAGACCAGAAGAACTAGATGGTGCCTGGCTGCCACCAATGACTGCCCTGACAGGGAACACAACAGAGAGTCCCTGATGGAGCAGGAGAAAGGTTGGGTGCAGAACTTTAATTCTAGTAAGAAGACCAGACTTAATGGTCTGAGACTGGAGGAGCCCTTGAAGATATGTCCCCTGGACCCTCTCTTAACCCAGAACTAAAACCATTCCCAAAGCCAACACTTCAGACAAAGATTAGATTGGACTATAAAACATAAAATAATACTTGTGAAGAGTATGCTTCTTAGTTCAAGCAGATACACAAGACTAAATGTGTGGCTTTTGTCCAGAGGCAGAAGAGAAGGCGGAAAGAGACATGAGTTGGTTGGAAGGACACAGGAAACCCAAGGTGGATAGGGGGAGTGGGCCGTCACATTATAGGGATTGCAACTAGTGCTATATAACTATATGTGTATTAAATTTTTGTATGAGAAATTAACTTGAGCTGTAAACTTTCACCTAAAGCACAATAAAAAAAAATTGATACCCAAAACTATTGGACAGGACGTGCTTCCACATAATCTCTTATGAGTTATTGATAGACAAGTAAGCTGATAAAGTAGCTATGGAAAACTGATGATATCTCCTAAGTTTGAACACTCTAGTACTAAACCTCCAGGAAATGCATTTTTAAGTATATATCTAAGACAATAAAATAAACATTACTGGCTGAAATTGAAGAAGACTTGAAACACTTGCTGATGGAGATCAAAGACTATAGCCTTCAGTACGGATTACACATCAACATAAAGAAAATAAAAATCTTCACAACTGGACAAATAAGCAACATCATGATAAAAGGAGATAAGATTGAAGCTGTCAAGAATTTCATTTTATTTGGATCCACAATCAATGCCCATGGAAGCATCAGTCAAGAAATCAAATGACATATTGCATTGGACAAATCTGCTTCAAAAAACCTCTTTAAAGTGTTAAAAAGCAAAGATGTCACTTTGAGAATTAAGGTTCACCTCTCTCAAGCCATGATATTTTCAATTGCTTCAAATACATACGAAAGCTGGGCAATGATAAGGAAGACTGAAGAAGAATTGATGTCTTTGAATTATGGTGTTGGTGAAGAATATTGAATATACCATGGACTGCCAGAAGACTGAAAAAAATCTGTCTTGGAAGAAGTATAGCCAGAATGCTACTTAGAAGTGAGGATGGTGAGACTTCGTCTCACTTACTTTCGACATGTTATCAGGAGGAGTCAATCCCTGGAGAAGGACATCATGCTTGGTAAAGCAGAGGGTTAGTGAAAAAGAGGAAGACTTCTGATGAGATGGATTGACACAGTGGCTGCAACAGTGGGATCAAACATAGCAACAATTGTGAGGATGGCACAGGACTGGGTACTGTTTCATTCACAGGGTCCGTTATGAGTTAGAATAAACTAGACAGCACCTAACAACAACAGCTGATATATTTATACCAGCATTGGTCACAGTTGCAAAAATCTGAAAGAGTACAGATATCAGCAAAAGAGTGGATGAATAATCTATGTTATATTCCAAAAATGCTCATTATACTTAGATCAAAATAAATATATATTTTATATTTTTAGAAAATAATATAAATACAACTATAAAATAGTTATTTCATAAAATAAATTTTTATTTTTTATAATCATCAACAAAGAAACATAGAAATGAATCTTAGCAAAGTAACATTAAATTAATAGGGTACTTCCCTGAGGAGATATATATGTATGTGTGTTTTCACTATCAGTAAAATAGATTAAATGTATAAATGAAAACATTTTTTCTAGGATTCCATACAAGTAGAATAAATTATATAAAGAAGAAAGCAAAAGAATGAGGAGCACAAGAGTGGAGGTCGGTAGGGAATTAGCTGCTGGTGGTAGGGGATACACATGTTTAGATGTAGGTTATTATTGATGTGTTAGATTTTGCTTTGGTAGTGGTTACTAAGCTTTCAACTAAAGAACAATAAAACAAACAAAATTATTTAACTACCTATAGATTAAAAATATATCTCTTGAATAAATAATTAGTCTAATTAAAATGTAAGTATTTTCCTATTCTTCGTCTTTACTTTGATGTCTACTATCTAAAAAGCAACATAACAAGGTTAACAGAAACAAAACAGAATTCACAAGTTCCACCTCCAACCACGCTCACCTAAAAAGTAAAAACTCAATTCCGCCAGTCATAGGGGCCAAAAACCTTATTGGTGAACCTTAGTTCAACCTTACGGATGCCCTTGTCTCTAATGTTTTTATTTCCACTTCAAACCCATCAGCAAATAGTTTTCATTTTAAACTGCCATCATGTCTTTCTAGATTATCGCAATAGCCTTTGCAATTACTTCCTCACTGCTGTCTTTGACCTCCATATAGGTAACCTTTTTTTCAGTGAAGTAGCCGTAGTTCTTTGAAACTATTTTGATTATTTTACTTCCATGCCTAAAACTCTCTGCTGGTTAAAAATCTTTAGAATGATACCAAAGCCCTTCATGTTCTCACTCCCCACCGTGACCTCTCTGATCCCATATCTTTTCAACACCCTTCTCCTCCAATTCTCTGCTATCACCAGGGCATCTACATTCGTCTTCTAGTTCATTGAACTCACCCAGGGTGCTTTATTCTTAAGACATTTGCACTTGCCATTTTCTCTGCCAAGAACTCTCCTCCTTTAAATGTCTATGGTTTCTGTCTTCACGTCCATCAACGCAAATGTCCCCTAATCAGAAAGGTCTTTCTTAAACACCTTGTGTAAAATAATCACTCTGTTGGTCTTGATTTATTTTTGTCAACATTACAACCTCTGTCTGCTATCAGTACAACTTCTGTCTAATATATTCTGTTTTATATATGCATTTTTTAAAAAAAAATTGCCCTCTCTGAGAGCAGACACTATATTTTATTTCATGTCCAACACCTAAAACAAGATAAGGCATGTTGTAGGTTCTAAAGACTTACTTGTAGAAATAATAAATGAATAATTTAAAATAAGTTATTATTTATGACATCTGTTTATAAACAGAATATCACCTCAGAATACAGCGTTACTATTTATTATATAAAATTGTTTCAATTTCAGTTAAAAAAAAATTTTAGGCATACAAGTAATTGCCGTATAGGGCAATAACTCTGGTATAACATTATTTATATGGAAATGATTGTAGTTAATATGTATTTTTTATTTAAGCATTTTGGTCTTGCTGAGATAACAAAATTTGAGTTTACAGACATGAACCTTAGTTTTACTCAATTTTTTTCATGGAAAGATTCTTAAGTAGAATATATTCCATACAAATTTGTTTAATGGATAAATAAATCATCATGCCAGAAGCAAGAAGTCACTCTACCAATGATCTCCTAGCCTTCCACCTCAAACTTATCTTGAATTCTCATGTGCAAATTAACTGTAATTCTGATCTTACTGTATATAATATAGCTGTTTCTGGAACAAATCAAGTACAGGCAACATTTTAAATATGTAAATCTCTGGATTTCTTGCGAAAGTCCAACGTGGGCAGATAAGGAAGGAGAATCAGAGTAATTCCCAATTTCGTTTTCTGATATTATTCTTTCATGAACAACTGAGTTAATTGCCGGAGTGTCTTAGTTATCTAGTCCTGCTATAACAGAAACATCGCAAGTGGATGGCTTTAACAAGTAGAAATTTATTTTCTCACTATTTAGGAGGTTATAAGTCCAAATTAAGGGTGCTGGCACTAGGGGAAGGCTTTCTCTCTCTCTTGGCGCCGGAGGAAGGTCCTTGTCTCTTCTGAGCTTCTGCTCCTGGATAATCTTCATGTGGCTTGGCATCTCTCTTTCCCCATCTCTCTCTCTCTCTGCTCTCTTGTTTAATCTCTTTTTGTATCTCAAAAGAAATTGACTCAAGATACACCCGACACTACACTAATCTTGCTTCAATAATATAACAAGAACAACCCATTCCAAAATAGTATATTAACCACAGACATAGAGGTTAAGATTTATAATACATATTTTTTGTGGGACATAGTTCAATAAATTTTAACACAGGGTTAAAACCAGAACCACTATTAGCAGCAAAGGATTCAAACATAATCAGAAGAGGAAAGAGGGAGAGTCGTGATCCCCCTCAGCTCGAGAAGTATGCCAAGACACACTCAGGAGTGTACAGCCATCATCCCAACTGGGGGAGAATCGTGAATCTCGTCATCTGAATGATTATATGAATAGCAGTTTACAGGAGTATTTTCAATGCATTTAGAAACAAATTGCACATTTGGATATCGACAGTATTTTTGGAATTTAATCAGGCTTGAATTTAATCATCAATCTACAAGCTTATTAAAACAGTATTTTTGTAACTAAAGTGAAAGTCAGAATAATTCCCAGTTATTTTTTTTAAGAAAAAAAAAACACATCCAAAAGGGAAGAGGCAATATAATGATGCAGTTCATCTAAATATCTGACATAAATCAAGTGTAGCATCTAATATTTTTCTTTGTAAAATGATATTTTCAATCTTAAAGAAATTTTAAGGGGGACTGTTACAGTTACCTAGTGCTGCTTTAACAGAAATACCACAAATGTGTGGCTTTAATAAACAGAAATTTATTTTCTCACAGTTCTAGGGGTTAGGAGTCTGAACTCAGGGTGTGGCTCTAGGGGGAGGCCGTTCCTTTTCTGTAGACCAGGGAATTCCTTGGTGTTCTTAGGAGTATGGCTTTCCCTGTGTGTGTTTTTGTGTCTATTCTGTTTTTGCTATTTTTTTTTTTAAATAACTCAGAGATGATTCAGTTTAGGATCTACCCCATTTCTGGTGCAGCTTCATTAACATAACAAAAAAAAACCCACTTTCCAAACAGGGTCATATTCACAGGTACCAAAACCAAAAACCAAACCTGTTGCTGTTTCATTAGTTTTGACTCAGGGCAACCCATGTGTTACAGAGTAGAACTACTCCACAGGGTTTGAATGCTTTTTCTCTTTTTAGTTATTTCCAATGTTCAGACAGGAGGGTAAATTCAGTCACTTTTACTCCATGTTAGCCAGAGCATATTACACACTGATGACATAAACCTTTGAAATTTGAAATATTAATAGGGTATAAAATTGGAATTTTTTTTTTAGAGCCTTCTTGGGGAAAAATAATAGTATTCTTAACTGAATTAAACACATTAAGTTTTAGGATAGAAAGCAACCCAGCGAGATTACAGTCTGTTTCTATGCGGAAAGTGGGGATATTCTTGGTGATTAAAAAATTTTGCATTGTAACATTCTCCTAAAAATATAAAAATATTGAGCATGAGTCTATAAAATAAACCTACATTAATATTTAGAAAATAAAATCCTTATATCTAACACCTTTTTCAGGCAATATATATCTCTGTTTTAGGCCTCAGTCTAAATATATATTGCATATTTCATTTTAAAAAGTCTTATATAATAATTTAATGTAATAGACGTGTAATAATTTCTTTTCCATGGAGGCCTTTGGGAGATACATGAGATTTTACACATTTAATTACTAACAAATAATAAAGTTAGAATAAAAGAAAGTATAAATGAGGACAGGAAATCAAAACAAGTGAGGAAAAAGCCATCACAAATATTCAGATTTCTTATCATAAGGACCAACATATTTGCCACAGTTGAGCATCAAATTTGACATTAAGCCTCCTGCCAGCAAAAGTTAAGGAATATATTCAGCTGGTTTAAAAACTCAAAAAAAAAAAAAAAAAAAAGGAAGAAAGAAAAAAAGTGTAAAATCATGGTTAATGTACCACACTACAAATTTTTATTTCTAATTTTAGGAATCAGAGCCACCAATAGGGTTTAGTGAATATGAACAGATAGAATTGGCAGGTTTTAAGTACAAGGAAGAAGAAGAAAAGCAAGAATTATTATAAGGGAGCATAACAAATTGAAAAACAAAATTAAAAAGAGAAGATATACTATTATCATGAAAAGTCTTTGACAACTTTTGTTGGCATGTGTCATAGACTGACCATTATAAAATTTATGGTAAAGGAAGCATATTCATATTTATGATCTCATTCATTCATTTTTTAAATGTATATTCAGTGCATACTATGTGTTAGATATTGTATTAAATGCAGGACATAGAAGAATAAAGAAGAGAGGTATACTACTACTTACCCTTGTGGAGCTTCTAACGACTTGTCACATACAGCCTTTAAGCAGGTGACATTCATATAGATATCATCTTCTCCTGCGGTATCATACAGAACAACAAGTGGAATATCCACTTTGTCGAGTATTTCCACTGCAAAGATCTTTCCACAAGTTATAGTCAATAAGCCAGTTATCAAAATAAAGGAGAGTATGCAGTGAGAGGATCCCTGGGGTGCAGTGGTTAAGAGTTTGGCTGCTAACCAAAAGGTCAGCAGTTTGAATCCACCAGCCACTCCTCGGAAACCCTATGGGGCAGATCTACTCTGTCCTATAGGGCCGCTATAAGTTGAAATCGACTTGACTGCACTTAACAACAAGAACAACAACATGCAGTGGGGGAAAATACAGTGCCAATGGAGAAAGTTGTATTTATTGACTGTAGCAATATTTGGTTTTGCCACCCCAGTTTCTAATCCCCCTTCTTCTCCAATAGCTCCCAGGTTTTCTCTCAAAAAATACTCTACTCCCATAGAAAAGTGCATTCAACTCTTGGGGTTGATTTTAACTTATGTTGTCCAATCACCATAGCCCATTTCCCAACCACAGCATTTGACCTAGTTTCAGCCAGAGAACTATTAGCAGATACTTTCCAGATAGAGTTCCTGTGTTCTAGGATTCTGAGGCATTGTACACGATTTGCAGCTGCCAAAGGGGCGACCAGGAGCAGCTGGAGATAGTTTGTTAAACTTGTGAATGAAGACAGTACCAAAGAGAAAAAATGTATCTTGGTCCTTAATATCATTGTTTTACCTGCTGGAAAAATACAGCATCGTGTTAATAATAAGGAAAATGAGGCCCAGGTTGACACAATGATTAAACCTTCTAAGACCTCCTTTGTGATATGATACATGTTCACCATAGACTCTTTTAAAGTTTACTCTGGACAAAGAATTTAACTTCACCAAAAAGTAAATAAGCCTTTGCCATTGTTTTCTGGGAAAACAATTCTAAACCTTTGAAATTTTTGGAGCAGTTGAGGTGCTTTTATTGTTCAAAAATCTCTGGACTACACAAGAAGATTTGTGCAAATGAATGCCCCCTCCCCCCATCCCTTACCCCTGGCCGGGCCAGAGACTATCTAGTAACCTGATGCCAGCTTCCAGCTGATTTCAGTAATGGGGAGCACGGTTCAATCACATTAAGAGTAGTCAATGGTGAATTTTCTTTTCTATTTCCCTTCTTCTCCTTAAAAGCCTTATTGTAACTAGCCTGCACTGAGCTGTTTTTAAAAAACAAAATGGTCTTCCTGTACCTACAGATTAACTGCTAAAATAAACCTTATACAGTCATTTATTTCTACACTGACTATTTTTTAAATGATCATTTGCACCATTTTTAATTCTGTGATACAATGAGTAACCTTTATTGTTTTAGCTATTTTAAGTTATCTTTCCTGCAACTGGCTATACAAAACTCACCAAGTCAGTGGTGTGGTTAACAGAACATTTTTCCCTAAGAGTGTTCTATATGAGAGAAAGCTCAGCAGAAAGGTAAAGCACTGCTCTCTCAAGGAACTGAAGGAATAGAGAAAAGTATGATATGATGTCTTTAATAATGCTCCTTCTCTATACTATATTTTACAGTTTATACATTATTTATTCAATAATTTAATTGAAAGATAAGTACAATTATATCTTTTTACAGAAAAAAAAAATATCCTGAGCTTAAATGACTTGAGTCTAGTCATGCCTGAGAAAGTGACAGAATAAGGACAGGGGAAGTGGGTCGAGGGGAGGCAGAGGTTCTTACTCTAAACCAACTCCCTCTTCCTGTACCATTTCCTGCCTGCTATGTTTGACTTCTTATGTATTGTTGCTTTATTCAGTTACAGTGCATTACCTTTATATAATTTTAAAAATAGATAACATCACATATGCTAATACTTTGAGGGCTATATTTTAGCACAAAATACAAAATATTGGAAGCTAAATTCTGAGTGAGCACAAATCCCTAAAATTCTCATGTGTAAAATGAGAAATAGCCAGGATGAAATGCCCACAGTGTGATTAGAAAGAACCATCATGCCTACTTATCAACTTATTTTGTATTTTCTATTTTATTAGGCCAAAATGAATTACTCTTCATTTGCCTTTCCTTCTACAGACTTTACATATTAATTTCCTTAACGTTTAGTCCTTGAGAGCACACAAGATTGACTTTCAATGTGCATTTTTTAAAATGTATATGACTGGACAGTTGCCATGTTAACCCATTCACCCAAAGTAATGAAATGCCTGCATCTGTCTTTTAGAGATATTTACCACATATTGTTATTATTGAAAATACTTTTAAAAATGTGCTTTAAATCGTCCTGATAGAAAAAGGTGGAGGGGGGAAGTACTAGAGAGAGCTACTTATTTCAAATCTCATTAGGGTTTCTCTGTTTTGATTTTGTTTTTTAATAATCGGTTTCTTAAATTACAATTTATATATGGTTGACTTCATTAATCTTAAAAGTACAATGTGAAGAGTTATGACAAACGTTGCTATTCATATAACTAGTACCACAATTAAGATACAGAACATTTTTACCATGGGAAAAATTTTCTAGTGCATTTTCCAGTGAATCCTAATCTCCCATTCCCAGCTTCTGATTTCTATCATTATGTTTGTCTTTTTTCAAATTTCATATAAATGGAATGATACATTACATAGTAATTGGTCTAGCTTCTTTTATTTAGCATAGCGCTTTTAAGATTCATCCATGTATTTGCATATATTAGAGTTTTGCTTCTTTCTTTACTGAGGCTGTTCCATTATAAGAATAAACTACAATTTGTTTATTCATTCGTCAATTTGCAGACATTTAGGTTGCTTCCAGTCTTGCTTTTATGTATAAAGCTGCTGTGAACTTTTGAGCACAAGTCTTCCTGTAGACATTTGCATTCATTTGTCTGAGGTAATTACCTAAGGAATGCTATTACATGGTCCTATTATAAGTGGCTGTTTGGCTTTATATGAAACTCTGGAACTGTTTTCCAAAGTAATTGTACTATTTTACATTCTCACAAAACTAAAATATGAGTTTATATCATATCCTTGACAATACTTGGTATTGCTACTCTTTTTAATATTAGCCATTCTGTTATTTGTAGAGGTAAATCAATGGGTGTTTAATTTGCATTTCCATAAAGACTATTGAAGTGTAGAGAAAACAAACAATCCTGGGAGAAGGGAACATATATGTAATTGAAATTAGAATTGCTCAGCATTGAATCATTCCCTTTACTTTTTTTTAATTGTGCTTTAAGTGAAAGTTTACAGTTCAACTTAGTTTCTCATACAAAAATTTATACACACATTGTCATGTGACCCTAGTTACTCTCCCTATAATGTGACTGCACACTCCTCCTTTCCACCCGGATTTCCTGTGTCCATTCAACCAGCTCCTGTCCCTTTTTGCCTTCTCATTTTGCCTCTGGACAAGAGCTGTCCATTTAGTCTCATGTATCTACTCGAGCTAAGAAGCACTCTCCTCATGAGTATCATTTTATGTTATATAGTCAGTCTAATCCTCGTCTGAAGAGTTGGCTTTGAGAATGGTTTCAGTTCTGGGCTAACAGAGAGTCCGGGGGCCATGTCTTCCGGGGTCCCTCCAGTCTCAGTCAGACCATAAAGTCCGGTCTTTTTACTAGAATTTGAGTTCTGCATCCTAATTTTCTCCTGCTCCATCGGGGATTATCTGTTGTGTTCCCTGTCAGGGCAGTCATTTGTGGTAGCCAGACACCATCTTTCTTCTGGTGTCAGGCTGATGGAGTTTCTGGTTTACGTGGCCCTTTCTGTCTCTTGGGCTAATATTTTCCTTGTGTCTTTGGTGTTCTTCATTCTCCTTTGCTCCAGGTGGATTGGGACCAATTGATGCATTTTAGATGGCCTCTCGCTAGCTTTTAAGACACCAGACACCACTCACCAGAATGTCATTCCCTTTACTTTTTTTCTTACTTTATACCAGCACAGCAATGAGTTACTGCTAATAAAATGAATATTCGGGGGTCCAAACTTGAGAAGCATAATTAATACTGAAAAATCAAATCAATGGTGATTTAAATTTGATAATAAAATTAAATTGCTTTATAAATTATAAAGGGTCATATTAATAAGAGATTTTTACAAACTTATTGTATTTCTCAATAGTTCTAGTGTCAGAAATCTCCTAGAATTAGCTACTCAGTGCATTACCAAGGAGTAATATTTTAAGCTCCCAAGTCTTACGGGCTCTCTTACACCACCACTATCTACCAATTTGCTGAAGATGAGGCACAAACAAGGCTCTGGCTTGATATTTTGACAGATCTTGCTTTAGAATTTTACACCTGGAATGATCTTAAAGGATATGGTCAAAGAAAACAAGAAGAACTCAACAAATACAGTTCATAGTGAATGAAGGTTTTTAAGACTCACATTTAATGGTATTTACATGTGCACAGGTATAACAGAGAAAACATCAAAAAAATAAACTCTTGAGATTATATATTAGGTTCCTTAAGATGTTAGTTATTGCAGAGGATTTTGTTTCAACCTAAGTACTTTTTAGCTTTTTTATTTTCTATTAGTTTCGTGGTACCCTGATTGGGTCCAGGATAAAATAATTTAATGGCAATAAAATCTCTCTACTTGAAGAACGGCTCTTTTCTTAACTGTTTAACTCTGTGCAGCAAAATAGAATGCACTGCTGTTTTCCACTAAATTAATGTTGACAATACACTCTGTGAAAATAGGTATTATTGGCTCTTCTGAAAATACCATTGGTGTTTAGAATTTAGATACAATAAAATGTACCAAAAAAAAAAAAAGGCACTTCCTTTTTCTTCTCTTCTTGCCTTAAGATATCACCGGGTACGGTAGGGTGGACTCCAACTCATGGAAGTCCCATGTGTGTCAGAGTAGAATTGTACTCAATAGGGTTTTCAATGATTGATTATTAAGAAGTAGATAACTAGACTTTTCTTCCAAGGTGTCACATGGTAAATTCAAATCACTAAACTTTTGGTTAGCAGCTGAGTGCGTTAACCATTTACACCACCCAGAAAGCATACTAGGATATTGTTGTTGTTAGGTACCATCGAGTCGGTTCTTACTCATAGTGACCCTATGAACAACAGAACGAAACATTACCCGTTCCTGCACCATCGTCACAATTGTTGCTGAACACTGTATGAACCAAGCCCCCACTGGTCTGTCAGTTCGTGGTATTGTGGGGGCTTGCATATTGCTGTGATGCTGGAAGCTATGCCACCAATATTCAATACCAACAGAGTCACCCATGGTGGATAGGTTTCAGCTGAGCTTCCAGACTAAGACAGACTAGGAAGAAGGACCTGGTGGTCTACTTCTGAAAAGAATTAGCCAGTGAAAACCTTATGAATAGCAGCGGAACATTGTCTGATACAGAGCCGGAAGATGACCCCTCAGGTTGGAAGGTACTCAAAAGACAACTGGGAAGAGCTGCCTCCTCGAAGTAGAGTCGACCTTAATGATGTGGTTGGGGTGAAGCTATCTAGACCTTCATTTGCTGATGTGGCATGACTCAAAATGAGAACAGCTGCAAACATCCATTAATAATTGGCATGTGGAATGTACAAATTATGAATACCAGAAGATAGCTTTATTTTATCTCCAATCCCCTCCTTCCACGCTTTATTTGTGGTCAAACTATAAATATGAGTTGAAAATATATTCAAACTTTTTTAATAAATAATTCCTCCCCAATTTGTTTTGAGATTATTTTATAATTTATTCAGATACTGTCTTTAGGTACTTATCACAAACTAATGGTTGCCAAACTATGCTTTGTTATCTAATTGTATCAAAACCTTGAAAATTTTTGTGATGAATATAGATAACTTGGCATAATCCCACATTTAAGGAATCAAAATTTTCAGGAGAAGAAAATTAGGAATATGCTTTAATAATGTCTCCCTCATATTCCAATGTGATATGTGAGCCAAGTTTAGGAAAAAGGAAAAGTACCTCACTTTTCTCAAGGCAAGAATGTCTGGATGGTTGGCTGAGAAAAAAAAAATATGATTAGATTTTGACTAGTATGAAAACATAAATCATTGTTATAGGGCTTTAAAGAAACTACCCTCCCTGTAGGTACCCAGCTGAGATTTTGTAGAATTGGGAGAAATAAAAACACTGTGCCTTCAGTGGTTGACATTGAGTGACTACCCTCATTTGTCACCTCTTCCAACCTTACATTTTACAGGCCAATTTTGCTGAGCTGTCAGAGTACATTCATGATGTACTTTGAGGGTTTTTGTTTGTTTTTAGTAATCTCTCTGCCTGGAATGCCATTTTCAACTTTTTGGCTTACTAGATCTTACTTTTCCTAAAGAACCAGATCATGTGACTGTTCCCACACTACTTTGCTGATTATCCAGATTTATCTATTAGTTCTCAACTGTATAACTTCTTCTATCATTATATTTATTACATTTCATTTAAACTTTTGTTTTTTAAGTTTGTGCCTCTCAGTATAAAATAAGCTCCTCAAAGGTACAGACGGTGTCCTTTACTCTTTGTAGTCTTCACCTAAATTAACCACATTGTTTAATGTGTAATCAGCTTCAATAAATGTTTGTCTAACTCCTGATTGACACAAGGTAACAGGGAAAATTAATTATCATAATACAATCTTTACTGATAGAAAAATTCACTAAGGAGACCAAGGAGGCCTAGATAAAGGTAATTTGAGAGCCATGAAAACTTTATTACCATAATGAACACTGTCATCAAGTGCTAATAGATTATCCATCAATCTTCATTACTGCGAAAATTTTGTTTGCTTAGTGTTAAGTCACTCGTCACTAAACACAAACTCTTTTCTTTTTTATCTATGTTGGAGTAAAAAATAATAAATCCATTCTACGGCTTTATTTGTTTTGTTTTTATGCAGATTGTCTATTCATTATCCTGTTATATGTTTCCAGCAATGAGATAAATTTTCATCTTACATTGCTTCTATGTTAGTTTTCTGAATGTGATTTGAGATTGATTTCATGGATGAGACTTAGGGATTGCCTTAGTTGAGTTAATATCACATTTACATGTTATTTCTAGTGGCAGGAAACTTCTATACCTGGCTAACCACATATATTGTGCCAGTATTGTGAGCCTCAATCTTGTCCTTAGTTTGTAAGCATAAGCAGTGAAGCAAATTTAATTAGTAAGGCCATCTTGGTAAGATTGCATAGTCCCAACATCTGCTTATTAGGGTTAAAAGTCAAATATATCAAAATGTAATTTATTTTAAATATCATGGACAGAATAAACCTCCAAATTACCATTTATCATATCATTAACTTTTTAGAAAACTTTAAAACCCCCCATTGCCTGCATGATAAAGTCCAGTTGTCTGTGTTTGACATTCAGGGTTGTGTAAGACAATCTGTCTTCAATTTAATAAAATTGTTCTGCTGTTGACAAGAGTTCTTTGCTCCAGTCAGATTATTCTCTCTGCTTTCTCCCACATCCACTAAACTAAGCCCTGTCTCCACCCTTGACTCCCCTTTTTCCCTGCTATGTCCTATCCCATCCTCTTTGATAACCCAAATCCAAAAAAAAAAAAAAAAAAGAAACTTTTCATGCTCAGTTTCAATTTCTATCATTTACTTGTAAAAAAAGTCATGATAAAAAAAAAGGCAGGGTAGAATTATCACAAAACACTACAATTTTTTTAAAGTATGTTTTGAATATTCCTAGACTTTATGCAACATCACAACAAATACTTTTAAAATTTTGATGGGCACAGAATGAGCATTAAACTACTTTTTAATTGCTAAAGAGTTTGGAATTAAATGGTTTTAAAAGTAATATGCACTATTTATAGAAAATGTAATAATCCAGAAAATCATGGATAACAATCCCATCTGTATTTTACTGCTATTCAGTAATCGCTGTTATTGAACGTTTCCTTTCAGGCTTATTGTCCTAGACATTTTTAACCTAAAATTGATTTTATGTCACCTGATATGTTGCATATGCAATGGGGCAGTGTGCTGTTCACATCTAAATTATGAAGAATTTAATTATATGTGTTAGGCAAATACTACAAGAAAGGGGAGAGAAAGAAACACAAAGAGTGAGATAGTGCAAAAGTAAGAAACAGAGAGAGGGAGCAAACGATCTATATTTTCATAGTGAAGATTTTCTATTTCCCATTTTATCAATGAACATATGCCCTTGAGTGTATATAGATGAGAGACTTGGTTCTGCGTTTCTTTCAGATAGTGTTATGGCCCATGTGACAATCATTCATGGAGTACGACAGTGTTTAACCATATTCATTTTTTATAAAATATAGCCTTAGAGGAGAAGCCATCTCCACTTAATGTTCACACAAATAAATAGCAATCTGACCTAATGCTAGACCGTCTGGGTCTGATGGTGAAATTTTGTGCATGAAGACAGTATTTTCTGGGCCATTTAAGACTTTTCCAAGGGAATATTTGACTGTATTTCTAATTTATATTCTACTTAATGATTTTAGGATCTACTCTTGTAAATTATATGCTTCTTTTTTACTGGTTTTTGAAACATTGTAATTTTTTGGAAATATTATTTTATAAGTTTAAAATTATTATCGTTATTAAGAAACTTAAAAACACAACAAACTGATACTTGTAATAAAACCGTTGGTGTATTTATTTCCAGTATTTGTTGTACATATTAAATGTTTAACTTTTGAATTGGCAAACAATTTTTGAGTGTTTATTAATACTAGGTTGTTTGTCAGGAACTGAATTCTAGATGTGAACAAAATAGACATGGTCTCAGACCTCTAGAATCTAACATTAGGTCAACTATATGTATACTTAAATATAGTAAATACTCTGAGAGCCAGAACTCAAGAGGACTGCCTTGTTTTTCTGGGTCTCACAAGTTTTCTACCTTTGATACGATGCGGTCTTACCACTTTCTAGAGCCCCTTTGTAATGGAAAATATTTAAGTTTTTCTTCTCTGACAGGTTTCTGCCTTACACAGTTTTACTATATATGAAATATATATATATGAAATACAATATATATTACACAGATCTGCTTAAAAACATTTTTCAAAAAATCTTTTTTCTTTTACAGTTAAATATTTGATTCACCAAATTATAAATTTTCAGATTATGTGAAGAAGGAGTCAAATTTTGTTTTACTTCTGGTGAATAGTCAATTTTGACATTACCATTTATTTAAAATAAACAATTTTCTCATTCAGTTATAAACAATACTTTCGCTGCATGTTAAACCCAAATGTACTCAGAAACCCAGAGATAGTGCTATAAGATGAAAGACGATATTAACAGAAACTTGATGGCCTGCTTATATCTACCAATGAACCAAAAAGAAAAACAGATTTTTTTTTTAACTCATTCAATATACACTTTAAATTTGCAGAAAGTAGTTACATTCCTTTCCAATCATATTTTATATTTTCCTCTGCTACTCAGCTTTTGTGATGTGAAAGAAACAACTTATCTTCCAGCCCAATATACATTTGTTCAAGTTGGAAGAGTAACAAAAACTGTTTTACATAGTAATCAAAAAAATCAAGCTATTATTTCAGAACACCCCGGATAACAATGTGACCCCAAAACAACAGTGTAGCTGACAATATTACTGAGGAAGGTAAGACCCAATAGAGGCAACATGCTTTTCATTTTGTTACTTTAGCATAATAAAGCTTATCTTAACTATAAAGTCCATAACTTTCCAAGTTGAGTGGCTTACAATGTGGAGGGAAAACAAATCTATCCCCCACCTCCATTTATTTTCTTGAGTACTCTCAAAAAAGAAAAAAAGTATAAAAATAATACCTAAAGGAGTTTATAAAGATGAACAACAGCATGATGGAGAAGAAATATCATTATTACTAACACGATTTGTAGGTTACTAAGAAGTTTCATACATCTCAGGTAGGTTTTCTTAGAGCTCAGGGCAATCATGGTTCTTTGTCCTGGTAGATGGTAACAGGAGACATGTAAAGAATATCAGAATATTTATGATTCTGAATTTAATTAAATCCCCACAACAGATTTGGGAGACGATTACAACTACCTTCATTTTAAAAAATGAGTACAATTAAAAACAGCTTAAGTAATCTGTTAAATGACATACAACCAGTTAATTAATACAGCAAAAAAAAAAACACATTGCTGTCCAGTCGATTCTGACTCATAGCAACCAAAAGAACAGAGTAGAACTGCCCCATAGGGTTTCCAAGGAGTGGCTGGTGGATTTGAACTGCTGAACTTTTGGTTAGCAGCCGTAGCTCTTAACCACTATGCTGTCAGAGTTTCCAACTGATACACAGAGAAGTCCAAGTCCATCTACATTCAAATTCAAACTTGCCTTCCTACACTGAAATCATGGTACTTCTTAAGGAGAATTTTTTACTCTCTTGACTAATAATACTGTGAAAGAAGTCTTTATTTTCTCTAGAAATAATACATCAAAACATGTTAGTATAAAAACATAAGTATGTGGCTAATTAACTTTATTTCTTCAATAAAATATTGAGTTGATAGGTTTTATACACAGTGTTTTTACTAAAATAATGCCCACCTTCTACATTTGATTGCCAACCACACCCTCCCTCTGGGAGGTATTTTCATAAGTGCTGCTATGCCAATTTATTTTTACATGTTGCTGTAAAGAAACTAGCATAGCACTCTTATGAAAATATCTCACCAGGCACGGGGGTAGGGCAAGGTTGGCAAACAAACAAAATGTATGTGTTATTTGTGTAAAAATACAGTAATTCACTAGCCTTTGATTTCCAGTCATAATACTTATATTCATAAGTCATAGAGAAACTTTAGTTAAAAAAAACAAGTATATGAATCAGAAAAGTAGTTGCCTCTTGGTAGTGACAATATGGAGGGGTCAAGAGCTTCATCAAGAAGTAATGAACAAGGTACATGTATAATTAAATTTGAGGAATGTAGTGATTAAAATATATGAGAAGAAATTATCCATCTCAATATTAGTAACATTTGAATTGTTTAAAAATTTATAATAGAAGCAAAAATACCTGGGGATACTAGTCTACTTTTTAAGGAATTAAAAATACAGGGACATGTTTGGAGTTAAGTTTTGTTATGTGCTAAGAGCAAGGATTTAATATCCCAAAAAAAGAGAATACTAATTGCTATCTATACATACATAGATACCCTATGAAAAGACTAGGTAATGTTTTAGGTATTTAGGGATTTTAATTTTACTTAAAACTCTGGTTTTCTCCATCAAACTCAAGGCTTAGCTATCAGAAATTATCTAAAGCTCTATAGTCCCACCTCTTGTGAAAAGTATACAAAGGATATTAGAGAAATACAGTCATCTAGAAATTGTTATTTCAATAATTTAATACCATAGGATTTGCCTTTGCATATTTAAAATGTAAATAGATTTCTCATATTAAGAAACATTCTATTCTGAAATTCAGAGAAACACAATACACTGCAAGGAAAAGACTGCTTTCTTTAGTAAAACCACACCCTGAATGCTAAAGTCCAATAGACATACAAATTATTTGAAGCTATTTTATTTATTTAAATTTAAAAATATGAGATGCTTAAAATGAAATTAAAATGATTAATAAAACTGTTAATTTTTCTTTCATTTTTAAACTGAATTTGAATCATAATTCTAAAAATACTAAATATTACCAATAATATTAAACAGCATATTAAAACTGAA
>NW_004444031.1:8623601-8674027 GCF_000243295.1 Trichechus manatus latirostris
AGCATATTAAAACTGAATGAAAGTATTTGAATATATTAGAATATAGAAATTAGGAAAAATTAACAAACATTTAACAGCTGCATAAAGCAGTACGTATTTGGAAAATTTAGAAAGCTACTGAGAGAGATCAAAGCACATATTCAACTACAGTCTAATGCCTGCCATAAATAATGTCCTTTTTCATTAAAATGCAAACCATTCATGGGGAAAAAAAAATGTTGTATTAGGGAATAATCAAAGTAATTTTTCTCCTTGAGTACTTACTTGTGCCTGGAAATTTTATTGGTTCTCCTTTTATGTCCATATGCCCTTGAAAATTTCTTTAATAGGCTTTTTTTTTTTTTCTAAAATTATTTCCCTAGGGAAGTGGAGGTGGTTACACTGTGTGTATCATTCTATACTGAACCATGCAGTGCAGCATTAATTACACTCCAGAATATACTATGAGTCTCAGGAAAATTTAATATTAGGGAAAAATGACTCAAATATGTTTTTCATAAGGTGAAATTATTATTAAGTTTTCTTACAATATGCTGGTGAAAATGCCTCGTCTTCTTGCTATAGCAAACCCCTTGGTGGAGTAGTTAACCAAAAAAAAAAAAAAAAGAGAAAGAAATGCACAATGTGTTGTTCAAATTTCACTGTGGTAAGTTCTGAGAATTAGACTTTGCAACTAATATTCAAATTTACTAACCAACTGATAATGCCAAAGATAAAGAAATTGACAATTTTACCAACTTCTGCAGTCTGAAATTGATCAAACATGCAATCAAGATACATTGGTAATTATTGGTGATTTGAATACAAAAGTTGGAAACAGAGACGAAGGATCAGCTGTCAGAAAATATTGACCTGGTGATTGAAACAACGACAGAAACTACGTGATAGAATTTTGCAAGACCAAAGACTTCTTCATGGTCAATATCTTTTTTCAGCAACATAAATGGAAACTATACATGTGCACCTTGCCAGATGGAATACACAGGAATCAAAACAACTACATCTGTGGAAAGAGACAATGGAAAAGCTCAATATCATCAGTCAGAACATGGCAGCAGATGACCGTGGAACAGACCACCAATAGCTCTTATGCAAGTTCAAGATGAAGCTGAAGAAAATTAACAGAAGTCCACAAGAGACATAATACAACTTTGAGTATATCCCACCTGAAATTAGAGACCATCTCAAGAATAGATTTGATGCACTGAACGCTAATGACCAAAGACCAGATGACTTGTGGGATGACACCAAGGACATCATACATGAAAAAAGCAAGAGGTCATTAAAAAGATAGGAAAGAAAGAAAAAAACAAAACAAAACAAAATAAATGTCAGAAGAGACTCTGAAACTTGCTCTTGATCGTAGGGTACCTAAAGTGAATGGAAGAAATTGTGTAGTACAATAGCTGAACAGAAGATCTCAAAGGGCGGCTCGAGAAGACAAAGTAAAGTATTATAATAAAATGTTCAAAGACTTGTAGTTAGAAAACCAAAAGGGAAGAACACACTCAGCATTTCTCAAACTGAAAGAACTGAAGAAAAAATTTAAGTCTTGAGTTGCAATATTGAAGGATTCTATGGGCAAAGTATTTAATGAAGCAGGAAGCATCAAAAGAAGATGGAAGGAATAAAGAGTCACTGTACCGAAAAGAATAGGTCCATGTTCAACCATTTCAGGAGGTAGCATACGATCAAGAACCGATGACACTGAAGGAAGAAGTCCAAGCTGCGCGGAAGGTATTGGTAAAAAACAAGGCTTCAGGAGCTGATGGAATACCAATTGAGATTTTTCAACAAATGGATGCAGTGATGGAAGAGCTCACTTGACTACGTCAAGAAATTTGCAAGACAGCTACCTGGCCAACTGACTGGAAGATATCCATATTTGTACCCATTCTAAAGAAAGGTGATCAAACAGAATGTGGAAATTATCAAACAGTATCATTGAAATCAAGTGTAAGTAAAATGTTGCTGAAGATCATTGAAAAGCAGTTGCAACAATACATTGACAGGGAACTGCCAGAAATTCAAGCTGGATTCGGAAGAGGACTTGGAACCAGGGATATCACTGCTGATGTCAGATGGATTTTGGCTGAAAGCAGAGAACACCAGAAATATACCTAGCTGTGTTTTATTGTCTATGCAAAGGCATTCGACTGTGCGGATCATAACAAATTATGGATAACATAGCAAAGAATGGGAATTCCAGAACATTTGATTGTGTTCATAAGGAGCCAGTACATAGATTAAGAGGCAGTCATTCCAACAGAACAAGGAAATAGTGCGTGGTTTAAAATCAGAGAAGATGTGCATCAGGGTTGTATCCATTCATCATACTCAATCTGTATGCTGAGCAAATAATCTGAGAAGCTGGACTATCTGCAGAAGAACAAGGCATCGGGATTGGTGGCAGACTCCAATGCTTGCTGAAACTGAAGAGGACTTGAGACACTTACTGATGAAGATCAAAGGCTACAGCCTTCAGTATGGACTACGCTTCAACATAAAGGACATAAAAATCCCCACAACTGGACCAATAAAGAGCATCATGATGAATGGAGAAAAGATTAATGTTGTCAAGGATTTCATTTTACTTGGATCTACAATCCACACCCATGGAAGCAGCAGTCAAGAAATCAAACAACGTATTACATTGGGCAAATCTACTGCAAAAGACCTCTTTAAAGTGTTAAAAAGCAAAGATGTCACATATTTCCCATATGCATGCAAACCTGGACAATTAATATGGAAGCCCAAAGGAGAATTGATGCCTTTAAATTATGGCGTTGGCGAAGAATACTGAATATACGATGGACTGCCAGAAGAACAAAGTTGTCTTGGAAGAAGTACAACCAGAATGCTCCTTAGAAGCGAGGATAGTGAGACTTCGTCTCACGTACTTTGGACAGGTTATCAGGAAGGACCAGTCTCTGGAGAAGGACATCATGCTTGGTAAAGTAGAAGGTTAGCGAAAGAGAGGAAGACTCTCAATGATATGCATTGACACCATGAGTACAACAATGGGCTTAAGCACAGCAATGATTGTGAGCATGCCACAGCACCGGGCAGTGTTTCCTTCTATTGAACATAGGGGTCACTATTAGTTGGAACTGACTGGAAGGCACCTAACAACAACAAAGCTACTGAAACTGAGGACTTAGAAAACAGATAGTTTAGTGTGCTTACTCTGGGAGCATTCACTAGGGAATTTAAAAGAAACAATGAAAATCTCAGTAATAGAAATGAGTTCTTTGAAGTCTAAAAGCATGCTTTTGAAAGAGGCCTTGTATTTACATACATATTCTTTTTTCGCTGTAGCAGCATTTTGCAATCTGAGAAGAAAAGTAGGGTAACCAGATGATTGAAATAATCAGGTAGTTTAGGTTTATGAACAATGTGAATGATCATGGAATCAGTTCTTAAGACTGTATCTAGTATATCCAGGAAGATGTTCAAATATTGTGTATAGTAGGAAATTTGAACAGACTGACGTCTCAATGTATAGAAAGCAATTTCTGTGGAACCTGGGTAACAGGAAATATGGTAGATACCGTCTGTGAATTAGCTGGATAAATTTAGGTAGCAGAAATCCATTTGTCAAAACTCCTCCATAACAGTCAGCATCATATGCTTGGAGGGAACACTGAACGTTAACTACTTTAAATAACAAAGCATGCCTGTTTAATATGTATAAGGGACTAGTGATTGAAGTAGAAAGAAACAAATTAAAGATGTTAGAAAATGCACCCAACTTTGTGATTATGGTGTCTATGGAATACACTTGATTATAACAGAGCTAATATGACTTGAAAATAAATGTCCTTGGTACCAAAAAGATGAAGAACAAGATCAATGGTAAATAGTTTATCAACAAAGATACCTAGAGGTCATCCTCACTTTATTTCATTTACTATTTATTCAATTAGTTGTGTTGATATTTGCAGCTCGTAAACGTTTTCTATCCATTGTCTTCACTTGTTCATATATAAAGCATATTGTAGACACAAGTATAATTCTACTATTGAAAAGGTATACTTCTTTAAAAAGCAGACATTCAAAGTTAGTGATTAAATATTGACCCTTAGCACAATAAGCCTTCTCTGATTTCCCTAGACTATAGTAACTTCCATTCTTTTTTTCTTCTATTATTAGTAATCATTGCACATTTCACATTCTGTTATAAATAATTTATATGCTTATCTATGTATATTTAGGTCTTTCCTGAGAACATGCCCTCATTCAGGAAAAGGGTGCATTTTATACACACAGGGATGTGCATACACATGTATACAAACAAACATAGTTACCATCCCATCTCAGATCTCATATTTGAAGTGATGCTTTCCTGATAGCTTTTAATCACACAGATCTTTTTGGTCCTTTTTTTTTTTTCCCTCACTTTATCATGGAACCAATAAAAGCACACCTTGACATCAACTCTCTAACTGCAGGCACATATTGACAATTTGGAAGTATATAAGATTATTATGTAACATTATTAGTGACAGGGTTATGTGCTTGTAATAGACTCAACGTATTGACACAGGAGCCTGATTGGTACAAGCAGTTTGGAATTGGCAGCTAGTCTAAAGGTTCCTTTTCTGAACCCACCTAGAGGTTCTGGGGAATGAAGGCGTGGCAAGCTGCTTCCATAAAGATTGCAGCCAAAAAATCATATGGGGCAGTTCTATTCTGTAACACATGGCTCGCCATAGTTGGAATTGACTCCATGGCAATGAGTTTGTTTTCTTTGGTTTGTTACTGACAACAACAAAGTGGATTGGGCTCTTAAAGACTTTGTGTATTAATATGATTAAGGAACCTACAGTAAAGATTTGAGTCATAACAGCATTTAAGAAGAGAAGAGAGGAGATGAAAGGTGAATAAGAGTGGGTAGTAAGTGAGATAAGAGAAAACTAGTAGTGTTCAGTGTCAAGAAGAAAATAGGGTCATAATTTAAGTAGAAGGTAGTTGTCAAGCACATGAACCATTGCTGAGAGTCAGGTAAGATTAAGTTTTGAATGTTACTATTAAATTTAATGTCATTAAGGTCATTTGGGACTTTAAAGAGTACATCTTCAGTGAATCGCTGAAGTTGGATTCCTGATTGCAATGTGTTGTAGAACAAGTGTGAGATGAGAAAAAGAAGAGGATATGTTTGAACACAAAACCTTAAGAAGCTGTTTTTTGAGGAAAGAATGGGTAGGGTCTCAAGAGGGAAATTTTGTTATTTGTTCTGAATAAGAGAGGTGTTTGTTTATAAACAAAGACATTGGCATAGAAAATGATTTTGAAGACAAGGAGAGATATGTGCATAGCTCAATGACTCTGAGAAGACAAAGGAAAAGGAACACAAAATATAGGCTGTTAAGGTTAGATAGAATGAAGACCAATTGTTATATTATCTAGATAAAATGGATATATTTACATATTTAGGTTTTAAGTTATTACTTTAAAGAATTTTAATTTTCTCTATGAAGTAGAAGATTAGATCATATATAAAGAGTGAAGACAGAGCAAGGGGATCAGAGATTTGTGAACTAGAAGAGGTTTGAAGTAATAATTTTGGAAATTGGAAGAGCAAGGTGACTAGGAAAAAAGAATTGCAGAGCAGTGTTAAGAGCACAGTATCAGTCTGCCGTATTATATGATACTCTCTGAAAATGTTTAGCATGTCGCATCAGTCTGGAATGAGACTATAGATTGTTGCAGGGAACATAGGGGCTATGAGGGTAATTTTTATTGCTTATAACATAAGGCATAAAGATAGCACTTATGGCCACTTAATCCCTTCTCATTGTCCCTAATGCAATTTTGCACTTGAATGATCTTGAGAGAATAGCTGTTCTTTTCATTAGAGTATGATGCTTTCATAATGAACACCTGTGTGTGATATAATAAATGATTCGTTGAATTGCCCACACCAGAAACCAGTTCTGATCTATGGAAACTATTTCACAATCAACCAACCTCTACTAAAATAAGCATTGTTGCCTATCTTGTGGAACTAAAATAAAACAGAGACAGAGAAACCTATTTTTTAAAAATGAATTGAAAACTAGACATGAATATACAATATAAAGAATATGCTTGCTAATTCATTCCTTGACCCTTTTCTGGTTGTCATGGTGATCTGGGGTAAAAGTTGGTACATCATTAAGAACAAATGTTTGTTTATGTTTACTTTACTAATAACAGTAGTAGCAGGAAGTAAGAATACAATAATGCCATCAAGGCACCTTTAGAAAATATTGCAAGTCTTCTCTCTCTAAATGAAATGGTTCTCCATCTTTAATGTTTATAATATTCACCTTCAGAGCATCTTAGAAAAGGAGGGTGAGAATGGTTGCACAACTTGAAAAATGTAATCAATGTCACTGAATTGTACAGGTAGAAACCGTTGAATTGGTGTATGTTTTGTTGTGTACATTCTCAACAACAACGACAAAATAAATAAAATTTAGAAAAAAAAAGATAGATAATTTGATCCCAGTTACTGTGGAGACGGGGAATGGGATTCTGCATTTTAAAAATTCACACCAGCTTATTCTGATGCAAGTGGTGCACAAATTATACTTTGAGAAACAGAGTACTAAAGAGTTAAGATGTTTTATGATAGTATGAATTTTATTATTTTATTTTACTTTCTGATATTTTAAAATATATGAATAATGCCTGTGTGATGGACTAACTCAGAAATGTTTAGGGCCACTAATTTCTTCCTATCCCACTGCAAAATTCCTTTAAAACCTTCCTTGGATAGCCAGTGTTAGTAATTTTATGCGTATTGTTTCATACTTCTATCTATGCACACATACACACGTATCAGTTACATTTTACAAAATTGGGTATAGTCATACACTCCCATTATTGGTATCTGGCATAGGAAAACCAAAAACCCATCACAATATATGCAAATACAAACAGGCCACCGCAACTATATGATTTACATAATATAAAAAATATGTATAAACAGACAGCAAGAAGAAAAAGAATTGCATGACTACTTGGAGAGTTAGCAAATTAGGAAAGTCACTCCAGGTCACTCAGGGAAGAACAAAAAAAAAAAAAAAGGGAGCTCTTGGGACACTGACTTCCTGTCAAGTGCAAAAGCACCAAAGAAAGATCTAGGAGTATAAGCTATATTAATTTTCATACCCAATCACCCTTTTCAGACAAAGCACTGGTCTTAGAAATAGCAGCTTGACTCAAATCGATCAGGAGAGGTACAAGAGGGAAAAGGCTGATAGTTTGTAGATAAAATGGGAAGCAGTTAATAGTGAAGGACCATAGTCTAAATATAACCAGAAAACAACAAAATACAAAAATCTCTAGAGTTATGAAACCAAAAAAACTATCTTAGGAAAGGCTGTGATGGTTAAGATTGTGTGTCAACTTGACTGGGCCATGATTCTCAGTGTTTTAAAGTAATCACTCCCACAACTGAATATACTGTGAATAGCCAATCAGATGAAAGGGAGTCTCCTTGGGGCTGTGGCCTGCATCTGAATATAAGCAGACGTTCTGGCTTTTTCCTCTCTCTGGATCCTGCGGCTGCTTCCTGTCGTCTTATCTCCCATTCTTGGACTTGAGCTGTCACCTTATCTGCTGAACCTGGGATTTGTCGATCTGCACAGCCTGTGAGCGGGAGCCTTGCTCTCCAACCTACCCATCTTGGGCTTGCCAGCTTCTGTGGCTGTGTGACTTGGGAGAGGCCTCTACTCTGATCCATGGACTTGGGACGTTCTAGCCTCTACAATCACATGAGCTGTTTCCTTGATATAATCTCTCTCTATATATATTTATACACTTTACTGGTTTTGCTTCTGTAGAGAACCCAGCCTAAGACATTTGGTACCAGGAGTGGGGTGCTGCTTTAACAGATACCAAAAATGTGGAATCTGTTTTGAAACTCTGAATGGATAGAGGAGCGGCAGTGGCAGAGGACCAGCAACAGCAGAGAACCTACAGCAGCAGAGAAGCGGCTGTGGCAGAGAACTAACAGCAGCAGAACGAGGAGACCAGTGCAAGACAGCACTGGAGCCAACCCACGGAGCAAGAGAGCTGAGTGCCTGTGCACAGGAGGCTTCCTGGCGGAGTCGGGTGCCTCTGGGCACTTATTGGTGGAGCTAGGCTTGCCGACCCACGGAGCAAGGGAGCTGTGTGCCTGTGTGAAGAAGGCTTCCTGGCAGAGTGGAGTGCCTCCAGGCACTTAATCGGTGGAGGTACAGAGCTTTGGAACACTTGCCCCAGCAGGGCAGATGCAGGCTTGAGAGTCGAGGGCTGAGAGGCCACAGGAAGCAGAAGCTGAAGAGATAAGGTACACAAGAAGTTGGGCTGCCTCAGTCTCAAAATGTATGGCAGAGACCTCTGGGGTTTCAAAGGGTGGAGCCATGGCCCCTGGTGTTTCTAAGGGTGAAGTTGTCACTCTGATGGACTAGGAGAATTGTGCGCCTAAAGCCGAGGGGGGGCAGAGTTGCCGACCCAGTGGGCCTGGAAGGCAGAGCTGAAGCCCAGTGCCGAGGGGCCTCCACTCAGAATACGGAGACTGTGGCCAATCCCTGGAGTCTGGAGGGCAGGGCTATTGTGTAAATGGTCTCAGAGAACAGAGGATTATTTTCAAGCCTTGAGAGCTAATGTAATGTGTTCTGCTAACTTGCTTGGTGCCTGTTATTCCTTCTTTCCCTGCAATTTCTCTCATTTGTAATGGAAATGTCTAGCTTGTGCCTGTTCTGCCATTGTACTTTTGGAAGCAGATAACTTGTATTCTAGATTTCATAGATGAAGAGGAATTTTTGGATTTTGGACTTGGAGTTAAGATTTTTGCTGTGGTATGATGAGATGAATATGTTTTGCATATTGCAAGGATGTGATTTTTTGGGGGCCAAAGGGTGGAATGTCATGGATTGAATTGTGTCCCCCAAAAAATGTGTGTAGCAACTTGGCTAGGTCATGATTCCCAGTATTGTATGATTGTGTTATCTGATGTGATTTCCTTACGTGTTGTAAATTCTATCACTGTGATGAGGTTATACTGATGAGGCTGACAAGATTAGATAGTGTCTTAATGCAATCTCTTTTGAGATATAAAAGACAGAAGCAAGCAGAGACACATAGGAACCTCATACCACCAAGAAAGCAGTACCAGGAGCAGAGCACATCCTTTGGACCTGAGGTTCCTGCGCTGAGATGCTCCCAGACCAAGGGAAGACTGATGCATCACAAGGACTTTCCTCCAGAGCCAACAGAGAAAGAAAGGCTTCTCCTGGAGCTGATGCCCTAAATTTGGACTTGTAACCTACTGGACTATGAGAGAATAAATTTCTCTTGTTAAAAGCCATCCACTTGTGGTGTTTCTGTTGGAGCAGCACTAGATGGCTGAGACAAAGACTAACCAACTGGCTCTAAAAGTATAGAACTTGCTTATTGTATTTTAAATGTTCAATAGAAAAGAATTGTGGTTGAATCCCATATTAGTCATTTTAGGGAGAAAAAAAGAATAAATCAGAAAATTATTCTGAGATGCAGTGAAGTAACTCAAAAAATATGCCCCCAGAAAATATAGGATTATTACAACTTCATGTTTTAAAATGAGCTGAAATTTTTACAATAGTAAAATCTATGAAAGAATAACGAATGTCAGAATTAGAAAAAATCAGAAATGAAATCATTATAGAAAATAAAAATTTGTAAAATAAGGTTAAACTACTTAGGAAAATAATTATTTATGAATCCAACTAGAGAGAGAAGATTAGGGGATATCCACAACTGAAGTCTTAGGAGAACAAGAAGTAAATAAGAAAGTTTTAAAATAGAATAACAACAGAAATTAACAGAAACAGTGTGCACTAAGATAAAATTATAGATAACAAAGAGAGGTATCTTAGATTTCCTAAAGACAACAATTTCAATGAACAGAAACATAGTACACTGTAGTAGAAAAAATTACGTGAAAAAAAAGATTGAAATAATATATTGAAAGCGTAGACTTAGTATTTGGGAAAATAGGCCTGTATAAATAAGATAAAATAATATTCTAGCAAAACTACTGGTTTTTAAACAGAAAGAAATAAACTGAGCACCCAAGTAAAAAGACAAAGTTACATGTAAAAAAAGCAGATTTTCATCAGTCATTTCAATAGTTACACTGCTTTCCAGAAAATAATAGAGTAGCATAGCTAAGATACTCAAGAAACTAATATATTATTTTATTGTATTTTAAATAAAGATTTTTATCTATATATTGATCTATCGATCTATCTTTCTATCACCTATCTATAATCTATCATCTCTCTGTTATCCATCTATATTTTAATCTACCCAAACTGATCTTCAAGTATTAAAGTAAAAAACAAATTGTTAGAAATATGCAATAACTCAGGAAGATTGTTCCTATTAGTCCTCAGCAAGTATCTACTAAAGAAAAATCTTTAAGAACTAAAATGACTAGAGATCTTAAAATGTGGTGAGATTCCCAGATGCACATTAAATACATAAGCTGACAAAAGATAAACAAACAATTTCAGATGATTTAGGAGCAATTTCTCTCTGTCTTCTTTACTAGTGAAGACCAGATCTCTTCTTATACACTTCATCCTAAACTCTGTATTGACTTTGAGAGAGGAGGAGGTAAATACAATTACCTCTCTCTGCTGTTAGTTCTATCAAAGTGCACTGATATATATTGACTTAAAAAAGCATTTATGATAGTTTTGATTTTCAGAATAATTAAGATTACAGTAGAGAGTTCCATTGCACCTCACACCCACTTTTCTCTATTAATAACATCTTACATTTGTATGGCGCATTTGTCAAAATTATTTTTTGTTGTTTTTAGGTGCCCTAACGTAGGCTCCGACTCATAGTGACCTTATGCAAAAGAAAGCAAAACATTGACTGCTCCTGTGCTGTCCCCGTAGTTGCTAAGTTTGAGCCCATTGTTGCAGACACTGTGTCAATCAATCTCATTGAGGGTCTACCTCTTTTCCACTACTTTGCCAAGTGTGATGTCCTTCTCCAGTGATTGGTCTCTCCTGACGACATGTTCAAAGTAAGCAAGATGAAGTTTTGCCATCCTCACTTATAAGAAGCATTCTATTTGTACTTTCTCCAAGACTGATTTGTTCATTCTTCTGGCATTCCTGATATATTTAATATTATTCTCCAACACCACATTTTGAATGTGTCAATTCTTCTTGGTCTTCCTTTTGCATTGTCCAGTCTTTGCATTCATATGAGACGAGTGAAAATACCATAGCTTGGGTCATATGCAGCTTAGTTATCAAAGTGACATCTTTGCTTTTTACGATTTTAAAGATGTCTTTTGCTGCAGATTTGCCCAATGCAATGAGTCATTTGATTTCGTGATTACTGCTTGCATGGGTACTGATTGTTGGTCCAAGTAGAATGAAATCCTTGACGACTTAAATTTCTTCACTGTTTATCATGATGTTGTTTATGGGCCCAGCTGTGAGGCTTTTTGTTTTCTTCACATTCAAGTGTAATCCATACTTAAGGCTGTAGT
Source organism: Trichechus manatus latirostris (assembly GCF_000243295.1). Classification (NCBI taxonomy): domain Eukaryota; kingdom Metazoa; phylum Chordata; class Mammalia; order Sirenia; family Trichechidae; genus Trichechus; species Trichechus manatus. The sequence goes on from NW_004444031.1 coordinate 8,635,126, forward strand.
TTTATACCTTCATCAGTAAGTGCTTCAAGTCATCTTAAATTTCCACAAGAAATCTGCATTAATACATTACCATTAAATAAAGTTTATACTTGATTCAAATTTCTCTAGTTTTTACCTAAATGTCCACTTTCTGTTTCAGCATCCCATCTAAAATACCACATTATATTAGTCATTTTGCCTCCTCTTGGCCGTGACCGTTTATCAGATTTTCCTCGTGTTTGATAACCTTGAGAGTGTTGAAACCTGTTGGCCAGTTATATTGTAGGATGACTCTCTACTGGAATTTCACTGATCTTGTTTTAATGAATAGACTGAGATTATGGGCTTGGGAGTGGAAGATAACAGAGATAAAGTGTCATTTTCATCAAATGATATCAAGGGTACATATTATTAAAATGACATCATCATTGATGTTGACCTTGATCACCTGGCTGAGGAAATGTTTCTCAGGTTTCTCCACTGTAAAGTTAGTCCTTTTTTTTTTCCTACCTTTTAGTACTGTGGAGCCCTGGTGGTGTAGTGGTTAAGAGCTTGGCTGCTAACCATAAAGGTCGGCAGTTCCAATCCACCAGTTGCTCCTTGGAAACCCTATGGGGGTAGTTCTACTTTGTCCTTTTAGAGTTGCTGTGAGTTGGAATGAACTCCACGGCAGCGGGTTTGGTTTTGGTTTTTAGTACTGTACTCTGGGAAAAGAAGTCGTTATGTGCAACCCACACTTAAAGAGTAGAGTTATGCTCCACCTCCTTAGGGATGAAGTAGCTATATAATTTATTCTTCCACGTGAGATGTTTGTCTATTCTCCCTGATTCATTTATTTATTCAATGGCTTATTTATATTAGTACAATGTCATGCTTATTTATTTTATACTTTGGAGTGTAATACAATGCTACTTTATTCATTGTGTTGCTGAAATTATTCCAGCTTTGTCCATGGGGAGATCTTTCAGTTGGCTCCTGTGTCCCTTTGACATGCTCTCATCATTTTTTTTGAGAACTTCTTTACTTTCTAGCATTGCATGATAGTCCAGGATCATCTTGTATTTTTCCTGCCTAGTTGTTAGACTCTGGCATATCACCAAGGCAGCTTGGTTCCTTTTATTGGAGAATGATGGTAAAAACTAAGCTCTGCACACTTTGTGTGCTTGTGGTTACTAAGAAGTTATTGGTTCTAGGGCCTCTCAGCTAACAGAGAAAGGACTATGTGTATGTACACTAACCCACGTATATATACACACGCACACATACATATGTATTTCTCTAAATAAGTACATGAATCTATGTTAAGCTAAAATGCACTCATATGGATGTCTCCTACTCTAATTTATTACCACATGGATCATTGTATCCTTCATCCCTTGCTTATCTGTAGCCTCTGACTCCAATAATGAGAAACCTAGCTCCTATCCTCAATTTACTTAATTGTTCATTTTCAGCACACATATAGAGTGTTTTCAAAATGTTTACCCTGTACCTTGGTGGGAATGTACTTTATCACCAAGAATATAGTGCTTAATTCCTTTTGTCTTTAGTCTTTCAGACTCTGCTCATTTCCAAAGTTACTTAAGTCAGTACCTTTCTCCCCCAGCCCCTTCAGTGAGGTGGTTTCACAAATGTGTATTATACTTAGATTCTTTTGTTGCGTTCTGCATTCTATCTCGGTATCCCCTGAATTTCTTTAAAAAATAAATAAATAATTTGCATGCATTAGTGTTCACTCTTTCTGCTTAAAGGTTCTCTGGGTTTTGACAAATACCTAGTGTTATGCATTCACCATTACATAACCACGTAGAGTAGATTCACTGCTCTAAAAAGTGCTGTGTGTTTCATCAATTCAACCTATCTCCCCTGCCATCCCCAAGCCCTGATACCAGTAATCTGTTTACCATCTGTACAGTTTTCCCTTGTGCTCTAGTTACAATTTTGCCTTCCCAATACATTAGTGTTCTGGTAACCTTTAATATTTCTAAAAAGTTCTTTAAATACCACAAGATTTTTCAAATGTAAAAAATGATACCATTTTTAAATTCCAATTGGACTTTTTTCAAATTGCAATAAGCATGATCGAATCTTACATATCTATTAAAAAAAAAACTTTGAAGCATTCATTCATCACTTGAACATGTTTGTTTCTGTACTACATGTCAGATTTGAAATCTTACAAATGATTTATTTCAATAACATATATGTGACATATAGACAGATGAGATAATATTTGTTTGTTTCATACTTCCACTTAGTGTTTTGAATTAATTATATTACAGTAAAACAGCTCATGAAATGTTTTGACATTTTTGAATACACAGTTTGAAATATGCTATCAAAAATTTAAATTAACATCATTAAAAACTTTGTAAATGTAATTCTGCCAAAGAATGTCTTGAAAATCTTCCCCAAGAAACACCTGGTAGAATGAAAGTCATTCATTCTTATAGTACTTCACAATAGTCTTTTTTAAGACTATTAATTAGCAAAGCTTTATGCAAATATCAATAAAAAAATTTATGTACTTCTTGTAGTAATCAATGTAATTGTGATGATCCTCTCTTTCTCAAAAACTATACAGAAAGAAGAAAAAAATAACTTTTCTTTTTTGGTGGCCATGCCTAACAATAGTGGGAATTGGCATATGTCTTAGTCATCTAGTGCTGCTATAACAGAAATACCACAACTGGATGGCTTTAATAAAGGTAAGTTTATTTTCTCACAGTCTGGTAGGCTACAAGTCCAAATTCAGGGTCAGCTCCAAGGGAATGCTTTCTCTGTTGGCTCTGGAGAAAGGTCCATGTCATCAATCTTCCCTTGATCTGGGAGCTTCTCGGCGCAGGAACCTCAGGTCCAAAGGATGTGCTCTTCTCCCAGCACTGCTTTCTTGGTGGTATGAGGTTCCCATGTGTCTGCTCGCTTCTCTCTTTTATATCCCAAAAGAGATTGGCTTAAGACACTATCTAATCTTGTAGAACTCATCAGTATAACTGCCGCTAATCCATCTTATTACATCATACTGATAGAGTTTATAACACATAAGAAAATCGCATCAGATTACAAAAGGGTACACTATCATACAGTACTGGGAATCATGTCCCAGCCAAGTTGACAGATATTTTTGGGGGACACAATTCAATCCATGACAGCATATTTTAGAGAAATTAAAATCTACACTGATGGGATTATCAGTGAAATTATTGCCTATTGATTTTAATTCTGTTGAGGTATTAAATGCAAGAAACTGTCTTAATTTTTCACAGATGATTTATCTTAATGAGGATATTGCTTGGTTAATAAGCTATAGATAACAAACTATTTTTAGTCTCTGTTATGTTATGACACACAATTATAGATTACAAACTTTGTCATAGGAGATATAAGTTACTAAATTAGAACATTTGAAAAATGTTCAAAGGGAGAAAAGTTAAAAGGGGTTAGATATTTGATTAGAGGAGATAAAATAAGCCCTATAATATTATTTTAAGGTGCTTTAGTGTATGCCTATATAAAAGTCTGTTTTCATAAAATTTGCATACTTGGGCTGGAGGGGACAAGTGGCCTTCCATAACCTTCTTTAGTTGTCATCAGCAGTGTTAACTTTTTCTGAATTACAGTATTTCTTCATTTTTATTCACTTCACTATGAAAAATGCAGAAACTAAAATTACAATCATCCCCAAATCTCTCTGTACTCATAATTCCCTTCTTAAATGCTTTACTCAATATGTTAAAATGTGTCTTTCAGGTTATAAGATAAACTTGCCTTATATTTCCTTTCTATGCATACCTTTATTCTAAATTCCTATTTGACTTTTCTGACATAAAAATCTAGCCTCTTGCTATTCCATTTGTCTTTCTAGAAATTAGATTATTCCAAGAAGATCTCCTGAACCATCTAAATAGCATCGTAAAGGCTGAGTAACAGTTCTTTAGGCAAATAAGGCAGGAAAAAAAAGGACAGCCCATGTAGAGAGATGAGCGTATGTAAGGACCTGAGTGCAGACATGATATAACAAGTCACTTTCACATTTGGCAAAGCACCTGGTAAATGACTGGCATACTGTGATGCTCAAAATTATTTGCTTAATAAATAAACAATTGGTAAAATAGAGTTTAAATTTCAAGTATGGCAGCTTTCAAAGTTGTATCTGGAAAAATACACAGGGTTTCTATCACTAAAAACCTAAAGACCCTGCATGTCATACTAACGATTTTTTTTTCCACCTTTATGAAAGTGTGGAACTTTTAAAGGTGACTAATCATGAAGGAAAAAAACACTGAGATCATCACCTGGGAAAACACAGAACTTTAAAGAAAAAGGTAACAGAAAAATAAAACTGGAATGGAGAAACTTACAAAGTAGAGAGAATACAAAGATACTGTAATGCCAGAAGGGCCACTCCCACACCTCTCAAAAAAAAAAAAAAAAGTGCTTTAAAGTGACGACAGGTCATAGATTTGATACTTTGTTGAGGTGGAGCTCATGTATTTGATATAAATTTGGCCCAGTCCTAAACTCCTACTCATAGTCTCTACCCACATTCTGAGGGAATGAGTGGTATTCTCTGAACTGAATCTAAGATCTGTATTCTTTAACTTCCTTTCTTCTTTCTGTCATCAGAGGTTAAAAAGGAGTGCCAGGCATTCAACCCTTTCTGAACCCTATTACTCATAATCTCATACCACTATCTGTCTTGAAGTCCCCAGGACTGACATCCTTATGCTACTTTTCCTTGTACTTTCAAGAGACCTCAAACTTTCAGGTAACTCCTCACTCTTCATGATCTGATTCCCATAAGGTTCTGTACAAACTCCTGACCAGTTTCTTTCCCCCAACACAGCCATCTTTCGAAAAGTTTTCATCCATGGAACTCATGGACCATTATCAGCAAAGTATCATGTAACTACAAACTCTGCTCTGAATATTTGCTTCATCTACTTGCTCTAACAGAAAACTGGTTGCTCACTGAGGCCACTGATATCTTTGCAGCTCCTTAAGTGAATGCAGTTTTTCCCCCTTTCTTGAAATATTAATCTTCATTCCAGTTTTCCACCATTTTTCTTAGCTTCCACTAAGACAATCAACTTTTAATCTCATGCCATCCTATTTTATCACCCACTATGCCATATTATCCTGCCATCTACCAACTCCTGGATCTTTCACTTTCTTTTCATAAGAGTTTAGATTTTGTGTTACTGACATCCTTTCCATCATTATTTCTTTAGGATTTCATAATATACGTAGTTTATCTTTTTAACATCTTAGTTCTTTGGATTCCTGTTCTCTAATTGTTTTGTACACCACCTTATATTAGCCACTGACCAACTTAGCCACACTCTAGAACTTGTCATTGCCAGTATGTATCTCATACACTCCACTATCTGATCATAACTTCCTTTCTTTTCAGGCAGTCTATCTAGTTCCCAACTCCCAAACTCTTTGACCTCATTGGACTTCCAGTACATTGATATTAACACTTATGTAATAAGAAATTTGGCCTCACTTAAAGAGAGGTTTGATCTGGTCCCAGCTCCAGGGAGATACCATCTAAACACTTTCAATTTCTCCAGTATTAGGAATGTATTTGTTATTCCATGGTGGGCCCCTCAGGCTGCAACTGATAGTTTATGTTAATGAAGTGACTCATGAAGGGCCCCATGGACCACGTAATATCAGCCTGACTTCCATGAATGTGGGGAGAAAAGCCTGGAGATTGAGTTAATCCCAACTGGAAATCATGCTTACATAATGAAGCCCCAGTAACAACTCTGGACACTGAAGCTCAGGTGAACTTCCGGGGTTGACAATACTCTGTGCATATTGTCACACATTGATATTAGGGTTGCTGTGAGTCAGAACTGACTTCAGAGTAATGGGTATAGAACTTCACAAAGAGTGAACTTTAATGTATGTAAATTAAAAAAAAAATAAGATCAGAAGATCCCAGAAAAGAATGTAGGCTATGACAAGAGAATCTAACAGTATTATAAAAGTATGAAGCAAGTGTATATGGGGTTGAAGACATGGTGTGGACCTAAGTAATGTGAATAAATTGAGTCTGTAAGATTAATGCAAAAGGACCTGCTGTATTATAGTCAATAAAGTTGATTCTCACAATGTTACAGATTAGCAATTCTGATACTGGTATCTGAGTATACTGAAAATGAACAAGAAAGCAAATTAACGGCATATTGTGGGTACCAAGTTTCTTATTATTGGAGCAGGAATTTACAGATCAGTAAGGGAAGGAGGCTAGAATAATTCAAGTAGTAATGGAAAAGTGTTTAACCTAATATAGATAAAAATAGTTATACATAGAAATACCGATATTTGTATGCACACAGGATATTATACACATATATTTATTTTCTCTGTCAGAGTGCTTAAAATAAATAAAAAGAATAGTATATTCTGTACTAATGTAAAATGTTAATAACAAGGAAAACTGTGGTGGGAGTTGAAACCTCTATTCAATCTGCTGAATTCTTTTTTTAAATCAAAAACTGTTCTGAAAAAATAAAGTCTATTAAGAAATGAACAACAACAACCACACACACATACGCACAAAATAGAACCATCGGAACATGATATCCACAACCTCCCACCACTACATCTATGCACCTACCCACCGACCTGCATCTGTGGTTAAATGCTCTTTCTCTCTTGCCCTCATGGAAAAACTATCAGTGACCCTAGTTATGGACAAACCTAACTTACTCAAACAATAGCTCTCATTCCTCTCTTAACTGTTAATGTGCCCTGTTCTAAGAGTTCATTTTTCCCTCATATAGCATCAAATGTTCACTCGCTATAGGATATATCTATCATGCAATAATCATATTAGTTCTATCTAAAAACAAACATTAAGGGGAAAAAAAAAACTTTTGATTATCCTAATTTCTTGCCCACTACTTCCCCATTTCTTTGCTCTCCAATACAGCAAATCTTCTCAAGAGTTGTCTATATGCGGGGTTACCAATTTGCCTCCTTGAATTGTCTTAAAACAACTTATCCTGCTTTGCCTTTATCACAGCACAAGAACTATTCTTTATAAGATGTGGGGTAAAGGACCTTACTTATCCTAATTAAGGTGGCCTTAGTCTTTGGCTTTGGAGAAATGACCCTTGGTGTAATTAGGGTAACTTGGTCTGAGACTTCCAGGCTACAGTCAAGGATTTGTGCTGTCTAGTGGGGGCTTGCCAGACCAGAAAAGACTCACCTGAAAGGCCGATATTAGCTAGTCTCAGTAGACATAATTTAGCCTTCAATTCAGGACTGTCCAATAAAAGCCCAGAATAGTAAGGCTCAGAGATCTTCCTGGTTTGTGAAGGAAGGGTGACGTACCCTCTCTGAGACATGGCAGCTTTGCATAGGGAACCTTCCCAGATGTTGCCTGTGCATCTCTTCCTTATTATGATCCTGATTTATATTCTTTTACTATAATAAAACTGATACTCATAAGAAAAATATCTTCCATGAGTTCCGTGATTCATTCCAGTGATTTAACAAACCCAGGGACAGTGTCCTCTTAACTTGTAAGGTCTGATGCAGCACCAGGTGGCTAGGAACAAAGAGTAAAAGAGTGCTATCTGAGAGGCTGGTGTCAGAAATGATTGAGAAATGGGAAAACAGGGATATACTTGGTATCTGCCTTCTGGGAATCAACTTTATGCTGATTCTCATTCATAAAGCTATCGTGGTACAAGATTACCAGTGACCTCCACATTGTTACATCTAGTAGATATTTCTTAGTCCTCACGTTAATTGTCCTACTAAGACTATTTTACTCATGGTCACTCCCTCTTCCTTGATATGCTTTCATCACTTAAAGCCTATTAAATTGCATTAATCTTGCTTATGTTCTACCTAATTGGCTACTCCTTTTCAGTCTCTAAGACTATTTTTCTTTTTCCTGTTCTCTTAATCTTGGGAACCCCGAGAGATAAATTATAGGTTCTTTTCTATTCTCTGTGTACATTCTCTCCCTCCATGATCTGCATCCTTCTTATCACTCCACATATCGTGTATATTTGCTGACCTCTAACTATACAGCCACAGGACAGAACTCTCACCTGAAAAGCAGAATCTTACTCAATATCTCAGTTGTCCAATACTTTGCTACTCACAATTTGGTGTAAGCATGAGCAATGCCAACACTTGTAGAAAGTATGTTAAAAATGTAATTTTTTAGGGTCTAGCCCAGATCTACTAAATTGTCATCTGCATTTTAAAAATATCACAGAGTGACCTGCATATATATAAAATTTGGGAAGTATTGACTTAATAGACAGCTAAAACAATAAAACAAAACTACAGTCCTGATCTTTCATCCAAGCTGGCTCCACCTACTACCATCCCATTTCAGTTGAAGAAATTCCCTTATTGCAATTGCTAAGGCCAAATATATTAGAATCACTCAGATATCCTCTCTTTATTCTCACACACCAGTTCAAGTCTCCACCATCAAAATATATCCAAACTCTGTCCTCTCACACCACATTCATAGCCACCACTCTGTTCAGAGCCCCGGGGATTATCAGCTTTTTAATTCATCTTGCTCCCTACCAAACAAACCAAGGGGAAAAAAAAAAAAAAAACCCAAACCAATTGCTGTGGAGTAGATTCTGACTCATAGTGATCCTATAATACAGAGTAGAACTGTTCCATAGAGTTTCCAAGGAGCTGCTGGTGGATTAGAACTGCCGACCTTTTGGTTAGCAGTATTCTCAATATATGAATACAATTCCTTTTACAATATAAATCAGACCAGGTTACTCCACTATTCAGAACTGCCAAATACCTGCCTATTTCACTCAGAAAAAAAGCCATATTCCTTGCAATGGACTTCCACTTGGAGTATACCCAGATCTGAACTGTGACCTAAATTTTTCTATGCTTTAGCAGGGCCACTTCACTTACTACACCAGCCTTCCTGCTGTTTATTCTATGCCTACCATGGATTGAATTATGTCCCCCCAAAAATGTGTGTGTCAATTTGGCTGGGCCATGATTCCCAGTATTGTGTGGTTGTCTTCATTACGTGATTATAGTTTTATGTTAAGAGAATTACGGTGAGGTTGTAACATCCTTACCAAGGTCATATCCCTGATCCAGTATAAAGGGAGTTTCCCTGGTGTGTGGACTGCACCACCTTTTATCTTACAAGAGTTAAAAGGAAAGGGAAGCAAGCAGGGAGTTGGGGATCTCATACTACCAAGAAAGCAGTGCTGGGAGCAGAGCATGTCCTTTGGATGTGGAGTCCCTGAGTGGAGAAGCTACTAGTCTCGGGGAAGATTGATAAGAAGGCCAAAAGAGAGAGAAAAGCTTCTCCTGGAGCTGACACCCTGAATTTGGACTTTTAGCCTACTAGACTGTGAGAAAATAAAACCATCCACTTGTGGTATTTCTGTTACAGAAGCACTAGATGACTAAGACAATGCCCCAGACATTCTGATCCCATAGGTCTTGGTACTGACTCTTTATTGTCTGGAATACTCTACCTCCACATATTCACTTGGCAAACTCCCTCACCTCCTTTATCTCTAACTCAAATGTCTTTTTTTTTCAATGAGGCCTACCTGGATAATCCTATATACTTTCCTTAATTTAGAATGTCTAATGCTTATTGCTGTCTCCTCCTGCAAGACTTCAACTCCATTACAGCAAATGTCTTTTCTATTGTATTCGTGGATATAGTAAAAGTGCATATAATAGCAGCAGGGACATGGAATCATTTCAACATTTGTTGAAGGAATGAATGGTTAACAAAAAAAGAGTGGACATTAGTGAAATGTGGATTTGGATGGAAAAGTTTCAATGAATTAATGGAGTTAAAAAGTTTGGTGTAATTTTTTGAGGTATAAATGAGAGGGAAAGTGAACTAATGTAACACATTTATTTAACTTGCTTAACTAGCATAGTAGGCAAATGTTCTTTGCCTCCACAACATCCATAACCCATTATTTAATTAGTTCTATGATCATCCTGGGAGGTATTTACCTCTCTCACATTATTCCAGTGTTTATCTTATGCCAGCTCTAGGGATGATCACTAACCACCAAGTCAGTAAGCACTCTTCACATCTATTATTCAGAAATGGGCATGTAACCAATCAGAGCCAATGCACGTGATCAATCTATGTTGGAATTTTAATGACAGAGATGCATATTGACTTCTCCAAGTTATGGTAATTAAGGAAAGGACACCTATACCTCTTACCATCATTTCATCAACATGGAGGAGACCAGCCTTCAGAAAAGGCTGAAGTACTGGCAAGGGTAAAATCTAGAGATGCAGAAAAAACACAGCTAATCACATCAGTTGAGAGCCCCTATCAAGCCACGCCTGAAATACACTCTATGTCTGGGTTTTTAGGTGCATGAGATAGATTTTTCTTTTCATATAACACAGTTTGATTTAGGATGTTTGTAACTTGCAACATGAAGATTTTTAGTGTTGATATGTTTTAGAGTCTTTTTTCGGCTTGTTTAACTTGGTTTGCTTCCTTAAGGTGTATTAATTTCCTAGGGCTGCTGTAATAAACTACCACAAACTATGTAGCTTAAAACAACAGAAATCTATTGTCTCACAGTTCTGGATTCAGGGAGTCAGCAGTGCCATGCTCTCTTCGAAGATCCTTCTTGTCTCTCCCAACTTCTGGTATTCCCAGGTATTCCTTGGTTTGTGGCAACATAGCTCCAATCTTTGCTTCAAGCTTCACATGACCATCTTCCCTGTATGCCTCTCTCAGTCTCTGTGCTTTTCCTCCTCTTTTTTAAGGACACCAGTCATATTGGATTAGGCTACACTCTACTCCAGTATGACTTCATGTTAACTTTACGAATTACATCTGCAAGGACCCTATTATCATATAAGGTCACACGCACAGGTACAGGAGGTTAAGACTCCAGCATATCTTTTTGGGGAACACAGTTCAGGTATTCAACATAACAGCTGGGATCTATTTGGGAAGCTTTAGGCATAAAAGGAGCCCTGGTGTTGCAGTTGTTAAGCACTTGGCTGCTAACCGAAAGGTTGGTGGTTCAAAGTCAACAACATCTCTGTGGGAGAAGGATGTGACAGTCAGTTTTCATAAAGATTACAGCCTTGGAAACACTATCGGCAGTTCTACTCTGCCCTATATGGTTGCTATGAGTCAGAATTGACTTGACAGCAATGGGTCTTGGTTGGTTGCATAAATGAAAATTAGAGTAGAAAGACAAAGACTGAACATATGGAAGATTGATGAGATTCTTGATTTAATAGAGTCCTCAAGGAAGTAACAGAGGTTGGGGACCCTAACACCAGGTTTACCATTAGGTGGGGGAGGGAATAACATCTGCAGATAAATTTACTAGGACAAAATGAATGGATGGAAAAGTGAGTGGGAATTTATTTGGACTGGCAATGACATAAAAAGTTAGAAAATATCTACCAATGACCTCATGTAATGGTTATTGGAAATCATTAAATATTTTTAAATAGTGGAGGAATTCAAATGAGAATAATATTCTCTATTCATGAGATTTGAGAAAGAAAAGCATGAAGGAAAATGATATTGCTAGGGAAACTAGTTTGGAAGTCATGGTAATTGTCCAAGCATGAGAAAATAGGATCAAAAATGGAGAAATAATAGAGAGAATAGAAATGAAAGGACTGAAAATAAAGATATTACTTTGATCTGAGAAGTTCATATTCTGGTGCTTTTCAACCTTATTTATATTATGAACAACATTTCAAGGTCATTGAACAGAAACCATACCTGCCTACTGAGTTGTGAGCAGTTCCAAGTATATTTTCTATGCTCAATAAAATGTTAAATCATAATATCACTAAACAAGGGCATGGAAAAAGGAAGAAACTCCATCTAGGAGGAAAACTAAGCTTTAATGGTGTAACAAATTACCTCTTTCTTTTGAATAATTTTCGTATTATTTCCCACGTTCCTTTTGAGGGAGAAATCATATCCATTCATCAAATATATATTCAGTGTCAGCATTCCACCCTTCTAGGAACCAGGATGGTAGAAACAGGACTCTAAAATCAATTTAGGAAATTAAACATACACATTGTCTTTCACAGTTCTATGGATTAGTGAATGACACATTCAAAAGTGTAGACAGATAGGTGTTGAATTACGTAGACATTAGAGTAAAAACAATAACACCTTTTCCTGAAGTGCTAAAAAAAAGGATTCTTGGAATAAGTAAGAGTTAAGCTAGCTAGACCTTGAAGGGTAGGGAAAAATTTAGACAGGGAAAAAGAAAGTGAGGAGAAAAACTGTTTTACATTAAAGGGTAATGGTGTGATAAAAAAATGGTAGTGAAAAATGCAATGAAAATATTATGAATAAAGTAGCATCATTTCACTGAAGCACTTTTTCTATGTAGGAGAATAATGTAAGATAAGCCTGAGAAGACACTATTTCCTAGTGCCTTGAATTCAAGACTGTGGTATTTAAACATTATTTATTGACAATAAGGATGCATTGACAAGACAAGTTCTGCAAAGAAAGTACAGTTTTAGGAAAAAGAAAAAAGATTGGTGGTTAAGTTCAAGTTGGTGACAAGAGGGATAGATTAGATACAGTGAATTGCAGCTGTTGTAATAGCCTGGACATGGGGAAATAAGATTAATATAAACTGTAGACTTGTTGAGAATTGAAGCAAATAAACAAATGTGAGAGATACTGTCAGGGAACGATCGTTGATTGCTTGAATAGGGTGGGTGAAGTTGGGACAAGAAAATGGAGATGATCATGGTAAAACAGTGGTCCTCATAGGATATTATTTTACCATAGGTACTCAACAGTTGTTGCTTTTAGGTGCCTTCAAGTCAACTAGGACTTATGGTAACATTAGATATAACAAAAGGAAATATAGTCCAGTCCTGTGCCATCCGCACAACTGTTGCTGTGTTTGAGCCCATTGTTGCCGACACCGTGTCAATTCATCTCATTAAGGGTCTCCCTCTTTTCTTCTGGCCCTCTCTACTTTTGGTAAAGTATAATATCCTTCTCCAGTGATTGGTCTCTCCTTATGACATCTAAAAGTAATCAAGGCAAAGTCTCACCTTCCTTGCTCCTAAGGAGCATTCAGGCTGTATTTCCTCCAGGACAGATTTGTTCATTCTTTTTTTTTTTTTTTTATTTTTTATTTTTTATTGTTGTAGTTTAAATGAAGTTTGCATTTCAAGTTAGTCTCCCATACAAAAATTTATACATACATTGTATAAATTGCTCTCCCCATACTGTGACAGCACACTCCTCCTTTCCACTCCTGATTCCCCATGTCCATTCAACCAGCTCCTAACAATCTCTGCCTTCCCATTTCACCTCTGGACAGAAACTGCCCATTTAGTCTCTTGTATCTACTTGAGCTAAGGGGCACACTCCTCACGAGCATGACTTTATGTCCCACAGTCCAGTCCAATCCCTGTCTGAAGAGTTGGCCTTGGAAATTTTTATAGTTCTGGGCTGATAGAGAATCCAGAGGCCATGCTTTCCGGGATTCTGCAGTCTCAGTCAGACCGTTAAGTCTGGTCTTCTTACTAGAATTTGAGTTCTGCACCCCACCTTTCTGCTGCTCCATCAGGGACTCTCTGTTGTGTTCCCTGTCAGGGCGGTTATTGGTGGTAGCCGGGCACAATCTAGTTCCTCTGGTCTCAGACTTATGAAGTCTCTGGTTTATGTGGCCCTTTCTGTCTCTTGGGCTAATACTTTCCTTGTGTCTTTGGTGTTCTTCAGTCTCCTTTACTCCAGGTGGTTGGGACCAATTGATGCATCTTAGATGGCCGCCTGCGAGTTTTTAAGACCCCAGACGCCACTCACCGCAGTAGGTTGCAGAACATTTTCTTACTAAGCTTTGTTATGCCAATTGACGTAGATGTTCCCTGAAAGCATGGTCCCCAGATCCCTAGCTGTGCTACTCTGTCTCTCAAAGTGTTTGATTGTATTCAGGAAACTTCTTAGCTTCGGTTTAGTCCAGTTGTGCTGACTTCTCCTATAGCGTGTGCTGTCTTTCCCTTCACCTAAGATAATACTTGTCTATTATCTAGTCAGTGAATAACCCTCATCCTCTTTCCCCACCCTCATAACCATCAAAGAATGTTGTCTTTTGTGTTAAAAACTTTTCTTGAGCATTTATGACAGTGGTCTTATACAATATTTGTCCTTCTGTGACTGACTAAATTCACTCAGCATAACGACCTCCAGCTTCCTCCATGTTATAAGATGTTCCATGGCTTCCTCGTTTTTCTTTATTGTTGTGTAGTATTCCATTGTGTGGATATACGATTATTTGTTTATCCATTTGTCCGTTGATGGGCACCTAGGTTGTTTCCATCTTTTTGCTATTGTAAACAGTGCTGCAATGAACATGGGTGTGCATTTATCTATTTGTGTGACAGCTCTTATTTCTCTAGGATGTATTCCAAGGAGTGGGATGGCTGAATCATATCGTACTTCTAATTCTAGCTTTTTAAGGAAGTGCCAAATTGATTTCCAAAGTGCTTGTACCATTTTACATTCCCACCAACAGAGTATAAGTGTTCTAGTCTCTCCACAACCACTCCAGCATTTATTATTTTGTGTTTTTTGCATTAATGCTAGCCTTGTTGGGGTGAGATGATAACTCATTGTAGTTTTGATCTGCATTTCTCTAATGGCTAATGATCGTAAGCATTTCTTCATATGTCTGTTACCCGCCTGAATATCTTCTTTGGCGAAGTGGCTGTTCCTATCCTTTGCCTATTTTTTAATTGGGTTATTGTCTTTTTGTTGTTGAGGTTTTGCAGTATCTTGTAGATATGAGAGATTAGATGCTGATCGGATTTGTCATAGTCAGAACTTTTTTCCCAGTCTGTAGGTTGTCTTTTTACTCTTTTGGTGAAGTATTTTGATGAGCATAAGTGTTTGATTTGTAGGAGCTCCCAGTTATCTAGTCACTCTTCTGATGTTTGTGCATTGTTACTTATGGTTCGTATTGTGTTTATGCCATGTATTAGGGCTGCTAGCGTTGTCCCTATTTTTTCTTCCATTGTCATTATTCTTTGAGATTTTATATTTAAGTCTTTGATCCATTTTGAGTTCGTTTTTGTGCATGGTGTGAGGTACGGGTCTTCTTTCAGTTTTTTGCAGATGCATACCCAGTTATGCCGGTGCTGTTTGTTAAAGAGACTGCCTATTCCCCAATTAACGGACTCTGGGTCTTTGTCAAACATCAGCTGCTCATAGGTGGATGAATTTATGTCTGGATTCTCAATTCTGTTCCATTGGTATATG
Organism: Trichechus manatus latirostris; assembly: GCF_000243295.1. Taxonomy (NCBI): domain Eukaryota; kingdom Metazoa; phylum Chordata; class Mammalia; order Sirenia; family Trichechidae; genus Trichechus; species Trichechus manatus. The sequence goes on from NW_004444031.1 coordinate 8,650,391, forward strand.
TATCTGCTGTTGTACCAGTACCAGGCTGTTTTGACTACTGTAGCAGTATAATAGGTTCTAAAATCAGCTAGTGTGAGGCCTTCCACTTTGTTCTTCTTCTTGAGTAAAGCGTTACTTATTTGGGGCCTCTTCCCTTTCCGTATGAAGTTAGTGACTTGTTTCTCCATCTCATTAAAAAATGCTGGTGGAATTTGGATCGGGATTGCATTGTATCTGTAGATACCTTTGGATAGAATTAACATTTTCACAATGTTGAGTCTTCCTATCCATGAGCAAGGTATGTTTTTCCACTTATATAGGTCTCTTTTGATTTCTTGCAGTAGTGTCTTGTAGTTTTCATTGTATAGGTCTTTTATGTCTCTGGTTAGATTTATTCCTAAGTATTTTATCTTCTTGGGGGCTATTGTAAATGGTATTGATTTCGTGATTTCCTCTTCGAGGTTCTCTTTGTTGGTGTAAAGGAATCCAGATTATTTTTGTATCCTGAAACTTTGCTGAAATCTTCTATTAGTTCCAGTAGTTTTCTTGTGGATTCTTTGGGGTTTTCTGTGTATAAGATCATCTGCAAATGGAGATACTTTGACTTCTTCCCTACCAATTTGGATGTCCTTTATTTCTTTTTCCAGCCTAATTGCTCTGGCTAGGACCTCCAGCACAATGTTGAATAAGAGTAGTGATAAAGGGCATCCTTGTCTGATTCCCGTTCTCAAGGGGAATCCTTTCAAAGTCTCTCCATTTAGGATGATGTTAGCTATTGGCTTTATATAAATGCCCTTGATTATACTGAAGAATGTCCCTTCTATTCCTATTTTGTTGAGAGTTTTTATCATGAATGGATGTTGGACTTTGTCAAATGCCTTTTCTGCATCGATTGATAAGATCATGTGGTTCTTGTGTTTTGTTTTATTTATGTGATGGATTACATTGATTGTTTTTCTAATGTCAAACCATTCCTGCATACCTGGCACAAATCCCACTTGATGATGGTGAATTATTTTTTTGATATGTTACTGAATTCTATGGGCTAAAATTTTGTTGAGGATTTTTGCTTCAATGTTCATGAGGGATATTGGTCTGTAATTTTCTTTTTTTGTGGTGGCTTTCCCTGGTTTTGGTATCAGGGTTATATTGGCTTCATAAAATGAGTTTGGGAGTATTCCATCCTTTTCTATGCCCTGAAATAGCTTTAGTAGTAGTGGTGTTAACTTTTCTCTGAAAGTTTGGTAGAATTCTCCAGGGAAGCCATCTGTAAATGCCCTAGTTTTGCCATCATAGTTGAGAGAGAGTTTTGCTGGATATATAATTCTTGACTGGCTATTTTTTTCCTTCAGGCTTTATGTATGTCATCCCGTTGCCTTCTTGCCTGCATGGTTTCTGGTGAGTAGTCTGAGCTTGTTCTTATTGACTCTCCTTTGTAGATGACTTTTCATTTATCACTAGCTACTCTTAAAATTCTCTCTTTATTTTTGGTTTTGGCAAGTATCTTAGTCTGGTTTCTCTAGAGAAGCAAAACTAGTAAAGCGTATAAATATATGTAGAGAGAAATTTATATCAAAGAAATAGCTTATGCAATTGTAGAAGCTAAAACCTCCCAAGTCCACAGATCAGGGTAGAGGCCTTTCCCAGTTGATGAAGCTGCAGAAGCTGGTGAACCCAAGGTCCACAGGTCGGAGAGGGGTCCGGCTCAGAGGCTGTGAAGGTCAATGAATTCCAAGATCAGCAGACAAGACCGCAAGATTTCTCCTGATTCACATAGCTGCAGGGGCTGGCGAACCCAAGGTCAGCAGGTCGGGGAACCCGACTCTTTTTCGCAGGCTTAGAAGTTTGACAAATTCCAAGATCAACAGGTAAGCTGCTAGCTCAAGTCCCATGAACTGGAGGTGAGACAACAAGAGGCAGCTGCTGAGTCTGGAACAAGCTAAAAACCTTGGCAAGACGAGCAGGCAGAGAGGAACTGGTGGAAGGCACAAAGATGAAACTGAGGGGGCGGTGAGCTGCCACAGGCCCTGCCTCCACCAGTACCACTCAGCAGATTCCATCATGGGGGTTATCACCACATTATACAACTGCTAAAACACTGAGAATAATGGCCTAGCCAAGGTGACATACAATCTTAACCATCACAGCAAATTTGATTATAATATGTCTTGGTGACTTTCTTTTGGGATCTACCCTATGTGGGTTTTGATGACAATCTTGGATAGATATCTTGTCATCTTTCACAATATCACAGAAGTTTTCTGCCAACAAATCTTCAACAATTCTCTCTGTATTTTCTGTTATCCCCCCTGTTCTGGTACTCCAGTCACTCATAGGGTATTCTTCTTGATAGAGTCCCACATAATTCTTAGGGTTTTTGCATTTTTTTTTTAATCGTGTTATCTGATTTTTCCTCAGATAAGTTGATATCAAATGCTTTATCTTCAGTCTCACTATTTCTGACTTCCATTGCCTCAATTCTGCTCCTATGACTTTCTATTGAGTTGTCTAATTCTGACATTTTATTGTTAATCTTTTGGATTTCTGATTGCTGTCTCTCTATGGTTTCTTGCAGCCTGTTAAATTTGTCATTATGCTCTTCTCTAATCTTTTTAATTTCCTCTATTGCATGTTCTGCATTTTGCTTAATTTCCTTCCTAATTTCTTGAAGAGTTCTGTATATTAATCTTTTGTATTCTGCCTCTGGTAATTCCAAGAAATTTTACTCCTCTGAAAAATTTCTAGATTCTTTATTTTGGGAGCTTGCTGAAGCTATCATGGATTGTCTCTTTATGTGACTTGATATTGACTGTTGTCTCTGAGTCATCACTAAGTTATTATATTTATTTTTTATGTTTGCTTACTGTGTCCTAGCTTCTTGTTTTGTTTTGTTATGCCCATATAGGCTTCTTGTATGAGCTAGTTTGATTATTGGCAACTTTGAAGCTCCAATGCCATGTCACCGGATGGTTAGATCTGTTACTAGGTATGTGAGCTCACGAGTCTGCCCAATCCTCCTGTATGTACTCAGCTTAGGTGCCCAGGTATATAGCCACCATGTGTGTGGTATAGGCTCTCACCTACAGTCCTAGACAGGCATGGGTGATTGGTGTAGGCACAGGCATCTGGCTGCAGCAGGGGGACACTCTCTGAGCAAGGCAGGGGACTGACCACCACCCCAGAGTGTCCAGGAGGAAGGCATGTTCCTGTTCCCTAGAGCTTGTAGGTGGGTTGGTTTTGCAGCCAGACTATGAAGACCTAATGTTATGGCTGTAAGTACTGAGGGGCACCCCTTATTCTTGGGCCCCTCTCGCAGGTGGCTAGGTGGCGTGGGTGGAGCTACCAGTCCTCAGGCCCCTGATGTGGATAGGCGAAGACCCTGTTTAATGGGCAGAGCAGTGTCAAATGTCATGAACCTGCCACTTCACAGCTGATACAGTTCAAGTCAGACTTCTCGTATATACCCTGTTGTACTGTTGAGATGGGCCCACACAAGTCTATGCAGGGGAAAAAGGCACTCAAAGTCTGTGGATCCCTTATGCCTGTGCCTAGGCAGAGGAGCTGTGCCTACCCTGGGTTCCTGCCTTAGGGGAGCTGGCAGTTTATTTTTTCCCGTTTGTTAATTCGTTCACTCTCAAAGGCTCAGGGTATGTGATGGATCCTACTTCTGGCCCAGTGGATTTGGCAGTTACTGGAGCTGGTCTGGGATCCAGTGCAGAGCAGGGAGCGGGGAGGTAAATGGGAGAGAGGTTTTTCCCTAAGGGGAGTGTTTTTGATCCGCACAGTAGGCTGTATGCAAGTACTTATCTTTCACCAATTGTGGGCTGCTTCTCACTGGTTCTGTGTGGCTGAGTAGACTCTCTGGCACTGGGTCTCTCCTGGTGTGGAAAACTTGCCTCCCGAGCACTGCTGCTTGCCTGCCTCACCGCTCACCCCCGAGCTTATCAGACCTGAAGGACTCAGGCTCTCACCAGGTCAGGTCTGGCAACTCCTCACTGCTACTGAACTGCCCCTCCCTCCCCTTGCCACTCAGTCTGGTTCCTCAACTTAGCCTTAGATGATCAGGGCTCCTAGATTGTCTTATATAATTGATTCACTTGTTTTTTCGGATCTTTGTTGTAAGAGGGTCCACCGGAAGCATCTGACTATTCCACCATCTTGGCTCTGCCGCCCGGATTTATTCATTCTTGGGTCAGTTCATGGTGTTTTCAGTATTCTTTGCTAACATCACAATTCTAATGTATCAATTCTTCTGCTGTCTTTCTTTTATATTGTCTAGTTCTTATACGCATATGAGGTGATAGAAAAGTTCATGGCTTGGATCAAGTGCACCTTAGTCATAAAAGTGGCATCTTTGCTTTTTAACACTTTAAAGAGATCTTTTGCTGAAGATTTGCCCAAAGCAATAAGTCATTTGATTTCTTGTCTGCTTCTTCCATGGGCATTGATTGTTGATACAAGTAAAATGAAATCCTTGACAACTTCAATTTTTCACCATTTATCATGATGTTGTTTATTGGTCCAGTTATAAGGATTTTTCTTTTCTTTATGTTCAGATGTAATACATATTGAATGCTGTAGTCTTTTACATTCATCAGTCAAGTGCTTCAAATCATCTTCACTTTCAGCCACCAAGATTATGTCATCTGCATATCTCAGGTGATTAATGAGTCTTCCCCCAATCCTGATGCCACATTCTTCTTCATGTAACCCACCCTCTAAGATTACTTGTTCAGTATATAGAGTGACTAAGTAAGGCGAAAGAACACAACCCTGCTACGTACCTTTTCCAATTTTAAATCAGAAAGTATCCCCCATTCTGTTTAAAACACTGTCTCTTGATTCCTGTACAGTTTCTACATAAGTAAAATTAAGTGTTCTGGAATTCCCATTCTTTGCAATGTTATCCATAATTTTTTATGATCCTCATAGTCTAATGCCTTCGCATAGTTGTAAAACTTAGTAAACATCTTTCTGGTATTCTCTGCTTTCAGCTGAGATCCATCTGACATCAGCAATGATGTTTCTTGTTCTACATTCTCTTTGGAATCCACTTTAAACTTCTGGAAGATCACCGTCAATTTATAGCTTCAGCCTTTTTTTAATTATCTTCAGCAAAATTTTGCTAGCATGTGCTATTAGTGATATTGTTCAACAATTTCCACATTATGTTTGACTGCCTTTCTTTGAAATGGGCATGGAGATGTATCTCTTTCAGTGCGTTGGCCAAGTAGCTGTCTTGCAAATTTCTTGACACAGATGAGTAAGCACTTCCAGCATTGCATTGATAATTAGGTTTTTCATTTCTGCACTTCTAACAGATTAAAAAAGAGTAATGGCTAACTATTACATACCTCATTAAAAGGAAAGTAAAGAACTATTTAAGCTCAAGAATGAGGGACTAAAAAGAAAAAAAAAAAGATAACTTACAACACGCTCTATGCACCTCTGATTTTGAAACTTAGGAAATCAGTTTTATAGTGAGGTAGATTTATTTACATAAAATTATAAAGCAAACTCCATAGGGATGCAAAGTGATGGGAATGGCCTAAGTCATTTTATTTGTGTGTTTTATAGCACAGTAATGAAATACACTAAACTCTTTTAAAGGTATTATGTATATTAAAAAAATAACCTGTTTAGATTCCATCTCTGTGTGTCCAGAAGAGAAAAAGGAAATTTATATCATATTATTTCAGAAAATATTAATCAACTTTGATGACTAACTTCTGAGGAGGTTGGTGATAGGAGTTAAGTATAATGTAAAACATGTGGTTTCAATCAAAATCACTGCATCTTGGAAATGAATGTAATATTTGGTTTATTAGTGTAGTTAAAAATAAAGCAAGGTTCCTCAGTTAATTGAAACTGCATGATATTAAAGGTTAATATGCAACCATTGTAGAAAGGGCCTGCAGCAATATTTTGCAACTAAATTAAAATTAAATCATACTGGAGGCAATAGAATGTACAACAAATTGAACAAACTACTACAATGTTCTTTGGTCTCTGTGGTACCAACTACCAAGCATTAGATCTTTCAAGAAATCATTTCTCTTATAAACATTTCTTAAAAATTTATTTAAAATAACTGTATTCTGAGGGGAAAATCTGGTGTGAGGTTTCTATCACAATAAAATAATTTTTTTAAAAAATTGTTACAGAAAAAATAACATACCCATAATACTAAAAATTCTAGTGTCACCATGAGTATAGATACATTATGCAATGAATGATATAAAGTACTGTTCAAATATTTCTGCCCTCAAGGAGCTCATCATTTAAGCATATCAAAGCAAAGCAAAGATAAAAAATAAAAGTATTGAATGTCAAACTCAGCCATTTAGACAATGAACTGAAGAAGTACACTTTATATTTACATTTTAATTTATATTTATTCCTATTATAGTCATGACTCAACGAATACCATGAAGAAGTTTGTGTGCTGCAAATAAATATTTTATTTCCTTCTTGATTTTTAGTGTAATAACATGGAGATTAAAAACCCTTGGTCATAAAGCAAAGAGATACAGAGTCAGAATTTAACGTCCCATCTTTCTAGCTGTGTAACCTTGGACCAAGAAACAAATCAAATCCCTTGCCATCCAGTCGATTCTAACTCATCGTGACCTAAGAGGACAGAGTAGAACTACCCCATAGGGTTTCCAAGGAGCAGCTGCTGGATAGAACGGATGACCTTTTGGTTAGTAGCAAAACACTTAACAACTGTGCCCTCAGGGCTCCACTATGTGAAATATACAGAATTCTGTTTCCCCATTTATAAAAAAAAAAGGTAGTTCTGTTATTTTTGTGTAGGGTTAAACTTAGTTTCAGAAGACATTCATATGAAGTGATTAGGCCATTATTTTTGCAAGTAAATGCCTCAGTGGATGTTATTATTATTCACTTCATATTGGAATCAGTAAGTTTTTGAAATAAAAGGTAATTTTCCATAATTATAACCGCAAAAATCCCACAAAGAAAAATTTTCACGAGGATTGCAATGGGTCATAGGTCTTAGGAGTCATATTTGTGTTAATAACTAGATTCAAAAGAAAATGATAATGATTTTAATTAATTTATGTTTCAAATCTTACTTTACACATTTTATTCCTACTGAATTAGTTTATATTTCAAATTAAATTATTACATTTACTATTATAGTTGTTCTTAATCCATTTATGCACTTTGAAATGTATGTCAGATATAACATAAACCTTTTTTATTTTTTCAAAGAGCGTAAGAAAGCACAAGACGTTTAATTAAGAAATGTAATTTCCTTTTCCAAAGTTAAAACTGCCTAACTGAAATTGCACCCTGAATTTATTTCCATGGAACTCGGATTTATTTTCTTTTATTTGATTAATTATCTTTTTAGGCTCTGAAGTCATTAGACAAATATTCATTGCTCACTCTCAAGTACGAGATGCTCTGTTCTAGAAACATCCTCAGTGATAATTGAACAACAAAGCATTTGTCTTCCATTTGCCCCTCTGGATGCACTCTCAGTTATTCATCCTGCTACGTGCCTGTGATACTGACCCTTATAGATGGAATCAGTGTGTTCCCTTGCCTTTTGGCTTCCAGTTTAGTTCAGTGACTAGGAGGCAACAACCAGGGCTTGGAGGAGAGGGGATTAGGTATTCGACATCATAAGTGGAGGTTAAAAGAAAAGTTAGCACTGCATTCTGGTTTTGTTTTTAATTTTATTATTGCTGTGATCCTTTTCTTATAACAAAGTTTTCTCTTCCACATCAGTTTCACCTAAGTATAATCCTTTCCCCGTGAGATGATGCTGATTTTGATTTATAGTACACTCTCCCATTCCTAGTGATGGGAAAAATTAACATAGTCAAGATGAATATTTTCCCAGCATGAGATGCCTGCTTTGCATACCTATTTCATCTTTACACAAGAAGACTCTACAGAGTTGTTTTAATTTTTATAAACAGAGGAAAGACTTAGGAACCTTATTTCAATTAAGCCTTAGAAATGTTTCATGTTATTTTGAAAGCACTCATCTCAACAATTTCATCTCATTTTTAGCAGCCTGTACTGTAAAAATCTGACATCAGTGCCGGGACCATATCCTCATAGTTAATGTAAGCTATCGTATATGCTGTCTACGAGGAATAATGCCAGACATATTACAAGTGCCATACACGTTTTTGTAATTATTAATAGATCATACTTCAAAATGTTCAAGTAATGTGTATTACATAAACTATTTCTTTGACTTCAGTTAAATTAAATAATAAATTCATACTAATTTTTTGAAACCCCTTATATTTAGAAATTAAAAAATAAATGTTTTGGTCAAAGAAGGACTCATAATAGGAATAAAAACAGAATTAGTGGATAACCACTATCTATAAAAATTTGTGTGATATAGTAATCATGTTAAAGACATATTTGTAACAGTAAATGCTTATATTAGAAAACAAAAAAAGATTAAACTGAAGCATTGAGTGTCAAACTCAAGTACTTAGAAAATGAACTAGACAATAAACCCACATGAAAGTAGAGGAAGGGAATCAAAAAGCCTAAGAGCTGAAATGAATGAAATGTAAAGAAAAGATATAAGATGTCATTGAAATAGGGTTCCTAAGCCTTCCCTTTTATAAATATCAAAGCCAAAAGTTAGTTCTCTAAGAAGAAAGATAAAGTGCATAGATCTGTGATAAGATTGATGAAGAAAAATTAGCTTATTTCATTTTATGTCCTATTTTTTATAATGTAAAAACTGAGACACAGAGAGATTAAATCACTTCCCCAAACTCACATAAGTAAGTAGTGGCTGAATTGTGTCCTGGTAGTGTTATACAGGAGGAGCACTGGTGAGGCAGTTGTTAAGCGCTCGACTGCTAATTGAAAGGTCGACGGTTCAGACTCGCCAGCTGCTGCATGGGAGAAAGATGTGGCAGTCTGCTTCTGTAAAGATTTGTAGCCTTGGGAACCCTATAGGACAATTCTACTCTGTCCTATAGGGTTGCTATGAGACAGAATTGACTCAATGGCAGTCGGTTTGGTTTTGGTTTGAGTGTTATACACGGGGTAGTAGTAGTTCAGTGATAGAATTCTACCACTGTGGGAATTCTACCATGTGGCAGACTCAGGTTTGATTTCTGGCCAAGGCACCTCAAGCTCAGCCACCGTCCGTCGGTGAAGGCTTGTGTGTTGCTAGGATGATGAATAGTTTTCAGCAGATCTTCCAGAGTAAGACAAACTAGGAAGAAAGGCCAGCCAATCTACTTCTGAAAAGTCAGCCAATGAACAACCTATAGCTCACAGGGTATAGGGTCCCCATTAGTTGGGGTCTGACTCCTTGGCAGCTAATGACAACAGCAACAGCATCAGTGTTATATAATCTATTTGATTGTGTACCATACGGTAAGAGATCAGAACATATATACAGTATTCTTATGCAAAAAACTTGCACCTTCTTTTTGCCAACCACTCTTTCCCCTCGTAAGGTATTTTTGTAAGTGTGCTATGCTAATTTTTATAGTAACATGTAAAAAATAAATTGACAAAGCAGCGCTTTAGAAAATACCTTGCAGAGGGAGGGAGCGATTGGCAAAGAAACATAGAAGCCATATGCTATTTGTAAAAATATGGTGATACTTATTAACTATAGATCAATTCGAAAGATCATATTTATCAGACTCTTAGTGTAAAACTAAATAACTTTTGTGTTAAGACATGATGGTATCTATAAAAGCAGACTTTGATTTAAATTGTAACATTTGATGATTCTTCTAACACTGATAGTGGTGCTCTTGCTGTGCTGGCCAAATTCCTATTTGACTGGTCACATTTTCACCCTCTCCAATTTTATTATATTGTCAGTAAAAGCCTTCCCTTTCTGAGTTAGATCATTATGTAGTTGCATTTTTATGCTCTATTTAAAAGATGACATGGTCAATGAAATCAGCAATTTATTGACAGAACAAATGACTACAGTACACACTATAAGCAGAGTTAATGAAATGCTTTATTGATAGAATTTATTTATCCCATTTGAGTAAGGGCATAAGGGTAAAACTTTTCTTGAAGCCTGCCAATACTGAAAAATTTACATCACTTGTGGGAAATCAAACACATACAAATCATCTTCCAAATGGGTGTCATGGCTTTTATGTTGGTAATAATTGGAATTAAATTATTGTCATACACATACACATACAAAAGGTGAGTTACATGGACAAGTATGTTTGGCTAGGAGAGTCCCAAGAAAGCAATGTTTGACTCCAAGTTTCATGTTACTTTTTTCTTCATTCATCCCTCAGTTATTTATTGAGCCTGAATAAACTGTATTGCCCTGCCAACAGCAGACTAACAGAGAAGTCCTGGGAGAGAGACACATATTAAGTAATTACGTTAGGTTGCAATGAAGAATGTACGAAGAGACTCTCGTGTGTGCACATACACATATATATGGCACAGTAAGGCCAGAGGAAAACACATTTTGGTTCTGCCTCTGACAATCAGGGAATATTCTTAAATGGCAAGTTGAGCAGTGAAGTTGAAAGAGTTGAGAAGTTGACATACAGGAGAGAATATTATTTTTATATGAGGTATACATCTGTATTTTATTTTACTGAAAATTCTAAAGATCATACTCTTGAACAATTATATTTATATTTTATAATGAGAACTTTTATTTACAAAATTTATTAATAATACTTTGAAAATATTTTCTGCTGCTGTACACCTAATGGCAAACGAGAGTAATTATATATGGTTTTCCTCTCTATGGATTCCCTGGGTGGCACAAATAGTTAACAAGCTCAGCTGCTACCCAAAAGTTGGAGGTTTGGGTCCACCCAGAGATGCCGCAGAAGAAAGGCCTGGCTGTCTACTTCAGAAAAATCAGCCATTGGAAACCTTATGGAGCACAGTTCTATTCTGACACACATGAGGTTACCATGAGTCAAAATCTCAAGGTAACTTTTTTTTTTTTAACCCTATCTAAAATGACTCTGGGGTCTCAGCTATGAAGTTTGTTTTCTTCATTTGTTTTTAAGTTAAAATGTGCTTTATCTTAAATATCTTGTTTTTTTTTTTTTACATACTAGATAGGTTTGTTTGGGAATAAGAAAATAAGAAAATTTCAGATTGTATAATTCTTCCAATAGTATTTGAATAATAATTCATTGCATATTATTTTCATATTCCTTGAGTAAATATATGAGCACAGTATGACCCAGTATGTTTACGCTTTGATTGAGTATTTCATTAGCATTACACTTTGCTGCTTGATGGATACACAAATCTTCATTTATGAACCATAGCCACACACCATATTTTCTGTTCAAACCACTAATCGCAACTCACAAGAGAAACTCGGTGATTTATTTATTTATTGTACTTCAGGTGAAGGTTTACGGAACAAATAGTTTCTCATGAAACAGTAGTACACATATGTTTTATGACATTGGTTAACAACCCCACGACATGTCAACCCTCTCCCTTCTTGACCTTTTTTTTTTTTGGTGAAAATACACATAGCCAAAGATACACCATTTCAAAAATTTCTACATGCACAGTTCAGTGACATCAACTACGCTATTCCAGTTGTGCTGTTATTCTTACTTTAGATGAAGGTTTACAGAACAAAATATTTTCTCATTAAACAGTTAGTACACATGTTGCCCTATGACAATGGTTAACAACCCCACTACACATCAACACTGTCCTTCCTCAACCTTGGGTTCCTATAAAACTCGGTGATTTTTGAGTGTGTTAAACCACAGGTAAAGAAAATATTAATTAGTTGTGGTTTCAGGAATCAAACTGTCTCCAGTTAGTCACTGTCTTTTCTGTCTAATTATGAAGCTTTAATAAGATAGCCTTCAATTATACTCATGCTCCTACCAGACACTAGGAATACATTATTTTGTACATTTTACTCCATCGTCCTTTGGAGCAAATAAAGTCAGATCAAATATTAACATGTGGAAACAGGACAGATCATGTGAATTTGGTTGAAATTTACCCATGTTTACTATTCCTGTCAAATCTGGTTTACATGTTAATATTCTCTGTTGATAAGTCTGTATTTTCCCATTCTCATTATTATGTCTGCTGAGACTAAACCATTACTGCAATTTTGGGAAAATATCTGGCCTCATCCTTGCTACTGCTTCGCTTCTGCATCCCTGTTTGTATTTAGCCTACACTTAATTCACTCTTTTTTTTTAATGCTAACTGCAGAATTTACAGTAATCACTGTAATATTTTACCTTATTTCTTTAACCCATCCATTTGGGGTATTATAAATATTATTTATTTCAGATAATGTTTCAGCTCTGTTGCTTAGTATTTTTTATCCTTAAGCTTGATAACCTCCTAATACATCTTTATCAAAATTCTTGGAATAAATATTGATTTGGTTTGCTAAGTAACTTTTGGTTTTGCTGCATGCCAGTAAGGGCTTTTTTCTCCAGGATGGCATTAAAACAATAATTGACAGTCTTTGTATAAATTATGCATTTAGAACTGCATGCACCTAATTTAAGAATAACTTAGTCTTTATTTTCTCCGTCTGGTTAAAAATAATATTCTGAAAGTTTTGGCTAAATTATGACATATTCCTAAAATGCAAGTCTGAGAGCAAATTTATCCAGAAAGAAAATGTTACCTCACACTTGTCTCACTCTGAGCAAAGCCATCCTAACCACTGGGGATCAATTTCCTTTTCTAATTGCTGCCTTATCATTTGTCACAAATCATTGAAGAATTACTTTCTGTTTTAATATGGCAAGCTTTGTATTACAACTTACCAAAAAAGGGGGGGCTCACTTTTTAAATATTCTGAACAATTCTATTTCAATTCTACAAATGAGTATGTGACAGTCTCAGTGTATGACATGTGTTGAAACTAGCAAGTTTAAATAAAATTGACAAGCACTTCCAAGTCATTTATTATAACTATTCTGATCTGAAAGCAGGCATGGTTAGAGTGGTGCCAGATGTAAACACCTTCATTTATTTTCAGAAGGATAAACACAATTTTGAGAAAAGCCATAAAAAATAGTAGACTGTAAAGAAATCTTAGAAAACAACATGGGTTTTTGGAACACTGATTACATTCAAGCATAAATTAACTTCCTGTTAGTTTTTTTTTTTTTTTAATTCCTCTTAGGAACTTGGAGACTAGGAGCAGCTCCAAGCTCCAGTGGTCTTTCTGAACTCATAGTATTCTATGGATATTTCTAATGGCACCTTTACCATTAATTAACATTTATTCTTATAATATTTGACTTTGCAGTAGGACTTTTGTTAGAGTGGAAAGGACAGCAGACTAATTCTGAAAGAATATTAACCTAAATTAATTTCTTTGCTTTCATTTAAATTAATTTATTTGTTTGAGTCCATTGTTGCAGCCACTGTGTCAATCCATCTGTCATCCTCTGTTTCACTGATCCGCTGCTTTACCAAGCAAGATGTCCTTGTGAAGGGAGTGGTCCCTCGTGATAACGTGTCCAAAGTACATGAGACGAAGTCTCGCCATCCTCGCTTCTAAGCAGCGTTTTGGCTGTACTTTTTCCAAGATAGATTTTTTCGTTCTTCTTGCTGTCCATGGTTTAATATTCTTCACCAACACTGTAATTCAAAGGCATCAATTCTTCTTCAGGCTTTGGTTTTCCTTATTCATTGCCTAGCTGTCTTACGCGTATGAGGCAATTAGAAATACCAGGTCCTCAAAGTGATATCTTTGCTTTTTTAACACTTTAAAGTGATCTTTAGCAGTAGAGTTTCCCAATGCAATACATCATTTGATTTCTTGACCACTGCTTCCATGGGCATTGATTGTAGATCCAAGTAAAATGAAATCCTTGACAACTTCAGTGTATTCTCTGTTTATCATGATGTTGCTTATTGGTCTGGTTGTGAGGATTTTTGTTTTCTTTATGTTGATGTGTAATCCATACTGAGGGCTGTGGTCTTTGATCTTCATCAGGAGTTGCCTCATGTCCTCTTCACTTTTAGCAAGGGAAGTTGTGTCATCTGTATATCACAGGTTGTTAATGAGTCTTCTTCCAGTCTCAATGCCACCTTCTTCTTCATATAGTCCAGCTTCTCAGATTATTTGCTCAGCATACAAATTGAATAAATATAGTGAAAGGATAAAACAATGACATACACTTTCTCGAGTTTAAACCACACAGTATCCCCTTGCTCTGTTCAAATGACGGCCTCTTGGTCTATGTACAAGTTCTGCATGAGCACAATTTAGTGTTCTGGAATTCCCATTCTTCTCAATGTTATGCATAATTTGTTGTGATCTACACAGTCAAATGCCTTTGCATAACCAAGAAAACACAGGTAAACATCTTTCTGGTAATCTCAGCTTTCAGCCCTATTTGATGTATGGGATAAATCAGAGACAACACACAGCTTTGATTGGGCCAATGTCACATAGTAACTTTGTAATATATACAGTAACCACCTTTTGGGGCTCAGGCATTTAGCAAGTTCATTTAGAGACAGTAATGCAAGATTGTCATTCGTTTTACTTATATTCCACAAAAATCCTGATTTGGTGCAAAAAAATGACGGCATGGTGTTGAACCTCCGGTAACTTCACAAGGGGGAAGAATAATCATCAACATCAGCCCAAGGCTGAATCTTATGAGGTGGAGGTCAAACACACCTCCACCCTCAAACCTTTTTTCCAATTCTGACACCAGAAGTCTTTCCCACGGCACTCTACTTCTCTGCTGGGTTCAAGAATTTGTTGCAATTGCTACACAGAACTCACAAACAATATTCACAATTATTGGGTTTATTAGGTAAGTAATAGGTTGCAGCTTGGGATCAGGATCAACAGGCTAAAACTTGGGATCAGGATCAGGAAGCATGTAGGCAAACTCTCTACTCTTCAGTGCAGTCTCAGCTCCTCTGCACTGTGCAGGACCTCTCTTGGCCCCCTGAGGTCCGCCTCCTCTGGGGCCCCTGAGGATACGTAGGCTTCTCTTGGCCCCGTCAGGACAGGCTCTTCTAGGCCCCCTCAGGACAAGCTTCTCTCAGCCCCTTTAGGACAGGCTTCGTCTCTAGGCCTTGGCCCTCGGCCTAGCCTCTGTCCTGCTCAGGCAAGTGTTAAAAGCTCATTTAACTCTGTAGATAAGTGCCTAGAGGCAGCCTACTCAACCAGCAAGCCTCCTGACTGCAGTAGCTTGAATATCTTGCATCATGAGTCAGCAGGCCCACTATAGCTACCTCATTCAGTGGACCAGGAAGCTCACCTCAGCCTTTGCGTGTTGGTCTCCTGATTCTGCTGCTGCCATTTCTCTACCACTCTTGTTGCTGCTTCTCTCTGTCTTATGCCTTCTCTGGTGTTACAGCTCCCTTGTTTCCTGAATCTAGGAGGTTCTCAGTGCAGGGACCTCAGGTACAAAGGGCGCACTCTACTCCCAGCTCTTCTTTCTTGATGGTAGTGAGGTTTCCTCTCTTGCTTCTGGGATTGGTTCCCTTTAAGCCTAGCAGGATGGCAAAACTGATCAATTCTCTTGTCAGGGTTCCATACACCTTATTTGGTCCCACTCCTGCAGGGGTTCTATGCATCTTGTGTGCATTGTTAGCAATGTTGTCCTATCCCTTGGTAGGCCACAAGCAACTTTTTTGCATAGTCCCACCCAATCATTTTGTAAGAGTCATAAGATCATGCATGGCTGAGAAGGACCATATTAAGTAATTCACTGTACCATACTTGGGAAAGAATATTTTTATGCTATGCAAATTAATAACTCAATAAATAACCACCAATATCACATCCCACCTGTGGTGATGTCATCAGATGAAAAAGAGCCACAAAGACAACTTTTCCATGTTATGAATATGAATCAATTTTCTGGAAACCATTATTTTTACAAACAGATGTTTGATTACACATTAGTTTTCATGCAAAATTGTAAAAAGAAGCATGTTCTATCTTTCAGTCAAGCACATATGAAGATGAGTGCTTAAAAGTCATTTTAAAATAAAAGATCTCCACTGTACCAAAAAAAAAAAAAAAAAAAAAAACAGCCTTTGAGTCTATTCCAACTCATAGCAACCCTATAGGATAGAGTAGCACTGCCCCATAGGGTTTCCAAGGCTATAATCTTTAGAGAACCATACTGTCACATCTTTTTCCCACAGAGTGGCAGGTGGATTCCAACTGCCTACCCTGCCTTAGCGACTGAACTTTTAACCACTGTTCCTTCAGGGCTCCTTATTTTCACTATAAATAATAAAATTATATTCATACAGGCATGTTGTTGTTCTGGTTGGTTACCCTCAAGTCGGCTCTGAATCATTTAGACCTTATGTATAACATATTTAAATGTTGCATGGTCCTAAGTCATCTCTATGATCTTTGATAAGTTTGAGTCCATTGTTGAGGCTATTGTTTCCCTCCATCTCACTGAAAGTTTTCTTGTTTTTTGCAGACCCTCTACTTTACCAAACATGATGTCGTTCTCTTTCCTGATGACTTGTCCAAAGGAAGCAAGAGGAAGTCTCATCATCATTGCTTCCAAGTTCTAAGATTGATCTGTTCATTCTTCTGGAAGTCCATGGTATATTCAGTATTCTTCATCCACATCACAATTTAAATGCATCAATTCTTCTTCTGTCTTCCTTTTTCAGCTTTCAGATTCATATGAGGCGGTTGTAAATATCATACAGGCATGAGTGGGTTTTATTAAAAAATGTATTCTTTAAAAGGATTTTTTATGTATTTACTTATTATTTATACTTTAGTTATGAATCACCATTTAAACATCTCATTTTTGCTGAATTGACTCAACGGCAATGGGTTTTACCAAGAAGACTAATAATAAAATTTAAGTTAATGTCACTCTTTTCTATCCGTAAATCATAACTTTTGTTACATGAAAATACACATAGATACATGTTATAGTTAATGTCCATACCTGAGAAGAAGAGTTAGGAAACATATGTATCAGCCTTTAGGAATAATAGTAATTGTAGCCCAGGGTATATGGCTTGATGAACATTGCTTAGTTTAGTTCAAGATTTCTTTTAACCAAATTTCATTTCATTGGTAACAAAATGTTAGCATTATTGAACTTCAGTCAGAATCTGTAAGAACAACCTAGCATTTAAAGTCTTGACTAAATTGATTAGATTTTAGTTTCTAATTTTTTTTCTTTTTTAAGATTCAGGAATGGTATATATTAAAAATATTCATTTTTATCTTATTAATTAATTATAAATTAATTTTACCTACATTTAGAATTATTAGATGTCCTTTAGGGTAAGGACAGTGTCTTACCTTTAGTAGCTCCAATATTACTCAACAATATTACTCAAAATAAGTTGACAATTAACAGAGGCAAGGTATTAATTTGCTAATAGCTCATTCTCCTGGGGCAGTAGCATTAAAATCTAAGCACTTTAATTTACACCAACACACATTTACATATAACTAGGTTTTAGTATTTTAATTAATTACATAAATTAATATGCAAATTATCTTTGCAGTTTTCCCGGATGGGATTCTCTGAAATAGTTAAATATTGTGCCTTTTGTTCTTAAATTCTTTCCTTTTTTTTAAATGATAATGTAAGATGTTTCTTATCCTTCTTTGTTTAGTTGATAATAGCTAGTAGGATTGAAAATAAAATAAATGTCTCTGAGTTGATAATAATTCATACTGTTATTTAAAGTAAGAGTATAGTTAAATGTAATTTTCCATATCAAACTCTTGCTTAGAATTAAATTTCAAGAATCAAATAGATCTGCACATTGACATTACATTTTTCTCTCACCTCATCTGAATATTTTTTAAGTTTATAAGAGTTGTTTCATATCATCTCCCAACTGAAGACAGATAAAGCAATAAATAAAGCATAAAAGAAAAAAAATCCTTATTACTATAAATTTTTATAAGTAAGATCTATCTTCTAAGAAGAAAGGTAATCATTTAGATACATTACTGGTGCTGTTTTGTGTGTGGCTAAATGTGTGATAATGCTTTCAGACTATTAACCTTTTGAATGCTATATGAGAAGAAGACAGTAACATGATTTGCAGGCCATAATTCACTCTGTATTAGTAAATGCAAAACATGTCTATCAATCAGCAAATATTGTCCTATGACCTGAAACACGAAAACATGTTGCTGTTAATATTTTATCAGCACTTTTAATATTCTGTATTCAAAAAAGCTGAACATTTTGGAGAAGCAACTTTCAAAATTTTAAGCTTTTTTATAGAAAATTATGAACCGATTTTTATATGCCCACACAAATACAACAAATATTGTATAAACAAAATATTATATAAACAAATATTGTTGATATTTTTCTGCAGGTGAAAGATACATTACGAGTTACAATACACGCATACACACACACACACAAAATGAAGATTTATGTGGTTTAGCTGAATCATTGAGTCAGAAGTTCAGAATGAATAGAGAATAATTTAATACTAGATCCTGTTCATAGAAGTATGTTTTTTAAAAAATCAATAATTTTTGAGAGATAATCAGATTACAACTAAAGTACATTTTTATCTTTTGGTAAATGACTATTTAGAAGACTATTGAGAAACTGGAGTGCAACATACTGTAGGGAACTAGGAACTACAAACTTGACTCTAACTTTAGCCATAAAATTAACTATCAAAAAAAAAAAAACTTTTTTTTTTTAAAGAGATGCTGAAGTGACATAATTCACTACATATATTTGAAGGATTGTCAGGTTGAAAATTGATTTGAACATGTTCTTTGGTCTTAAGAACTCTGTGAACAAGAAGTGACAGTTTCTTAGGTGACTGAAATGCAAATGAAGACCAATGCTTCTCTTCATGTTCTTTAATATCTTTTGAATTTGAAGAAGCAATATGGCATAGTGAAAAGAATGTGAACTTTAATGTTAGGTAAACCTGGGTCGCAAAATTAATACATATGAGAATTTGTAATACATGTATCTCTGAGGAACAGCTTTCTCCTATGGTTTATTTATATGTTATTAGGAAGATTGCATTAAATAATATAGATGAGTATCTAATATATAATGGCTATTTTTAGTCATGTAGTCAGTTTGCAAAATTCATCATTTTAGTGAACACTGATATTAATGAAAGCTGTACTTTAATATGCTAATAAAATAAACTATTACATTTAAAATTCTAATAACTTATATAAACTGCATTATTTTACTTCCCACAACATTACTGCAATATAAATTAAGATAGTTGTTGTTTTAGTTATCTAGTGCTGCTGTAACAGAAATACCGCAAGTGGATGGCTTTAGCAAACAGAAATTTATTCTCTCACAGTCTAAGAGGCTAGAAGTCCAAATTCACAGTGCCAGCTCCAGGGGAAAGCTTTCTCTCTTTGTCTGGGGGAAGGTCCTTATCATCAATATTCCCCTGGTCTAAGTGCTTCTAAGCACAGGGACCCCAGGTCCAAAGGATGTGCTCACCTCATGGTTATTCATTCTTGGTGGTAGTAGGTCCCTCTCCTCTCTGCTCACTTTTCTCTTTTATATCTCAAAAGTGATTGACTCAAAATACAACTTAATGTTGTATATTGCAACCTCATTAACATAACTGCCTGTAATCCTGCCTCATTAACATCATGGAGGTTAGGATTTACAACACATAGGTCAAATACATCAGATCATCAAATGGAGTACAACCACACAATACTTGGAATCATGGCCTAGTGAAGTTAACACACATTTTTAGGGACACAGTTCAATCCATAACAGTTGTCATGCAAAAAATTTTAAGTCTCTCTACTAGAATAAATTTCCAATAATTATCCCTCTAGTCTAATTGATGCTCATACCTGCAAGAAAATATATCACACCATCAAACTGGTGATGTAATAATGAAAAAGCAGAACTGTGCTGTGAGTTTTGAATTCTTCTTTAATTTGATAGCAGTCCCCTTACCGGAGATGAAATAGACAGAATTACTTACAACTGCAAGGATAGCTGCTTGGGTAAAATTGACATTAAAGTAGCCTACCCTTTGACAACACCCCATTGGGAAAGATGTCACCATTTCACTGTGAATGACCTGGTTGGGATCAATTGTCATGCCCCCAAGAAAAACTATTGTCTGTATATCACCAAAAAAAAAGAGAGAGAGAGAGGAAAAGATTTCCTGCTACAACATGAGGCATTCCTAAGCATTACACTAGCAAATCTTGAAGTAAGTCTGCCGAGAAGTACACTACGGGAAAACGCACAGAAGCTGCACATCAGCAAAATGTCTTGGTAGGAAATGGCTGGACATGTAGAAGTGCGATCACTGTCTTATTTATTTGCCACTCCTGGAAGCACTAACATGAAAGTGACTAATAGGGTATAATAGGTCCCAGAACCAATTAATTAATCATAGCATGTCATTAACAGATACATTCCTTGGGGGGAATATTTCAGCCTTAAGAAGATTAAACCATTTCATTATGATAAAGTTTCCCAGTCAAAAGTGTTTTAACATCAGATTCTCATACTGTTAACTATGTGAGGCTTTTGTTAGTGAAGCATTTATTTTCCTTTGGTTCACAAGAGATTTTTGAGGGGAAACAACATAAAAGATCATGCTGGAGTGAAATTAGAAGAATGTTCTTTTTGTTTGCCTTCTTGTACTTTTCATTAGCTGGGAAATACTTAGTGTACTGATCCCATTTCCGAGATGAATGAAAAGGAGTTCAGAAAGCTTAAGTGACTTGCAAACTGTGTCAGAGATGATAAGAAGCAAAGCTGTTTAAGCAATATTTTTTTTTTTCTAATTTGAAAGTGCTTACCACCACGTTGTTTTCTATAAAGACCTGAATTACAACCAGATCTAGTGAGTCAAATTCTAAAATGTGTAGGCATTATATTTGGACAATATGTCCAAGACCAATTAATATGAACACATTTAAGTGGCTTTGGTATGTTTCATCAGTTTAGTTTTCTTTATGACTACATTGTGAATTTTAGGATTTTGTGTGTTTCTAAAAGTTGTGTTTTCTAAATGTGCATTGGACAGATATGTTTAAGACATTTTTGCCTTGTTTAATCTTTTACTAAATCTCTGCCTTTTTCAGAAAAGTAAATTGTTATCAATGCAATTGTCTTAAAATCCAGTCCAAAGATAATTTTCTTTTTTAATTTCCAAAATGATACATGTTGGTGATAACATAAAAAATAAGTGGAAAAGTAAAATTACCCCTGGGGGTGGGGGAGTATGTTCCAGTAACTATTCACTTTGGTAGTAAACAAAGATTTACTGTCTTTAGAGCATATTTACGTGAATCAGTATCATCTGCATTAGTCAAAATACAGAAACAGATTAAACACGGAACTGAACTGGAAGCTACATCTTTCCACTATCAAGCCCAATGATGGTGATTTAGTTTCAGCAAAACACATCACCAACTGCAATAAATTAATGCTAATTTAAAAAAAAAAAAAATCCAAGACCTGTTTTCAATTGCCAATAAATGGGACAATGGCCCAGTTTCCTAGTTGAAAAGTTTAAAGATTGACCAACCAGTTTATATGCTTTTATTTCATTAAGCAAATGTTAGTCATTTTCTTATTCCATAAGTTTATGGATCAACTTATACAGTTTATTTAAAATCATGCAGACATAGTTAAAGTTGGTCGAGAGCTTGGCTTTGTCCAAAATATTGCAAAGTTAAATTACTTCGTTGATGAAAATATAAAATATTTATACAAATGTGTGAAGTACACCAGGCTTATTTTTGTTGCTTTCTTATCCCAGGGACATGTGTTCTTCTGAAACAACAAATTATTCACTTTCCCTTGTAATACATCACCAACCTAAATAGTGTCCTGTACTTCCAAATTCATTCATGAGAGAAAATAATAAATCTAAAGGTTTCTTAAGTTGTATTGTTTATTCCTTCCTCTCCATTATGAGAAATTATTTTTACATGACTTGCTTGTGGTAGAAGAGAATGAACGGTAAGATTTGTAAGTAAAATTACACTGTTGCTTTGTATTCTATTTTCTCAAAAACTGCTTGTGATGGTTAAGATTGTGTGTCAACTTGGCTGGGCCATGATTCTCCGTGTTTTAATGTAATCACTCCCATGATTGAATATACTGTGAGTAGCCAATCAGATGAAAGGAAGTCTCCTTGGGGGTGTGGCCCACATCTATATATAAGTAGACGTTCTTGCTTTTTGCTCTCTCTGGATCCTGCAGCTGCTTCCTGTCCTCTCATCTCCCATTCTTGGGACTTGAGCTGTCAGCTTATCTGCTGAACCTGGGATTCGTCCATCTGCACAGCCTGTGAGTGGGAGCCCTGCTCTCCGACCTTCCGATCTTCGGCTTGCCAGCTTCTGTAGCTGTGTGACTTGGGAGAGGCCTCTACCCTGATCCACACGGACTTGGGACATTCTAGCCTCTACAATCATGTGAGCTGTTTCCTTGATATAATCTCTCTGTCTATAATGCACTTTACTGTTTTGCTTCTCTAGAGAACCCAGCCTAAGACACTGCTCACTTTACGTATTCTGCCATGAGTTTATTGGATTACTAATGAGGCAGTGCTTTAAAATAAGATAGCAACTCATTTCAGTCAATACATCTTACAAGAGTCCTTCAAGGGGATTATGATGATGCTAGAAAGTCCTAAGAGCTATAGAAAGTCTGTGGAGAGAAATCTCTGTATTGCATAAACCAAACCAAAAACTAAACCCGTTGTCGTTGAGTTGATTCCCCAGTAGGGCTCCCAAGGAGCAGCTGGTGGATTCAAACTGCCAACCTTTTTGGTCAGCAGCTGAGCACGTAACCACTGCACTACCAGGATTCCCTGTATTGCATGCCTGCCTGTCAAGTCGATTCCGACTGTCATGAATTGAATTATGTCCTCCCAAAAATGTGTGTATTAACTTGGACGGTTCATGAATCCCAGTATTGTATGATTGTGTAATGTGATGTGATTTCCTTATGTGTTGTAAATTCCATCACTATGGTCTAATAAGATGGATTAGTGGCAGTTATACTGATGAGGTTTACAAGATTAGATAGTGTCTTAATCCAGTCTCTTCTGAGATATAAAAGAGTGAAGTGAGCAGAGAAATACGGGAACCTCATAACACCAAGAAAGCAGTGCCAGGAGTAGAGCATGTCCTTTGGACCTGAGGTTCCTGCGTTGAGATATTTCCAGACCAAAGGAAGACTGATGCATCACAAGGACCTTCCTCCAGAGCTGACAGAGAGAGAAAGCCTTCTCCTGGAGCTGATGCCCTGAATTTGGACTTGTAGCCTACTGGACTGTGAGAGAATAAATTTCACTTTGTTAAAACCATCCACTTGTGGTATTTCTGTTAGAGCTGCACTAGATGACTAAGACACTGACTCATAGTGACCCTATAGGATACAGTAGAACTGCCCCATAGAGCTTCCAAGGAGTGCCTAGTGGATTGGAACTGCCAACCTTTTGGTTAGCAGCCATAGCTCTTAACCACTACACCACCAGGGTTTCCTTACATTAGTCTAACACAGAAATAACCATTAGCAAAGGAGGCCTAATGATAGTGCTTTTACCATGTGTATCGATGTAATTACACTTATTAAAATAAAAGTCCTTTGTATATTTATAAATATCACATTCGTTTTTTTAAAGAATTTTTTTTTTTTAATATTTTCTTGTACTTCAGGTGAAGGCTTA
>NW_004444031.1:8681874-8736902 GCF_000243295.1 Trichechus manatus latirostris
GTGGCCACGGGAAGCAGAGGAACAAATGAACAAAAGCCCTGGGATCCCACCAGTGCAGCAGCCCAGACCTGGAAGCAGCTACACACTCGAATGGAGCCCCACAGCCCCGCAGGAATAAGCAAAGATGGCGCTCGGAGCCAGGCACTCGAGCAAAAGGAGGGGGAGGCAGCGAGAGGCAAGTGAGAAATCAAAAGAAGCAGAAAAAAAAAAAAAGCAACACTGGCAGCCAACAAATGGCACCCAGAGAGCCGCCCACTTGGGTGTGTGGAATCCAAGCAGGCGGCACTTCCCAGTCAAGAGACTGTGGCTGCGGGAAGCAGAGGAGCCCGAGCCGGGGCGAAGAGCGTTGGGGGGTGGCAAAGCGCACACCGCAAATTACCAGCTGTTTTTTCTCTCACTGGACGCTCCGTGAGGCTGCTTTCTCGTACCCCCATTTGCTGACCTTTGATAGGAGTCCAAGATGGTGGATCCGCGCTGCGTTAGCTGATAGGGGACCTCTGCATGAATCTCTCCTCTCTCTCCGTTCTCTTTAAGTATTCTCACTCCATTTGGTGCTCAGCTGAGTTCTTTATCTCTTCATTTGATGTTCTAGGGTTTCAGGATTGTTGCATTCTCTGTTTGGCTTAGTTTTTTGGATCTTTGCTGTGGAGGGACGGCGTGGTGCTTCTGCCTAGAGTGCCATCTTGCCGGAACCTCCCCTTTCCTGTCTTTTTAATCACCCTTTGCTTTCTTCATTTATGATGTCTTTGATGTCATTCCACAACTCATCTGGTCTTCCATCATTAGTATTTAGTGCATCAAATGTATTCTTGAGATGGTCTCTAAGTTCAGATGGGATATAGTCAATGTCATACTTTGGTTCTCCTGGACTTATTTTAATTTTTTTCAGTCTCAGTTGAACTTGCATATGAGCAATTGATAATCTGCTCTGCAGTTAGCCCCTGGCCTCATTCTGACTGATGATATGAGCTTTTCCATTGTTTCTATCCACAGATGTAGTTGATTTGACTCCTGTGTTTTCCATCCAGTGAGGTCCATGTGTATAGTCACTGTTTATCTTGTTGTAAAAAAGTATTTGCAATGAATTAGTCTTTGGTCTTGCAAAATTCTGTCATATGATCTCTGATGTTTCTATCACCAAGGCCATATTTTCCAACTACAGATCCTTCTTTTTTCTTTCCAACTTTTGCCTTCCAATCACCAATAATTATCAATGAATCTTGATTGCATGCTTAATCAATTTCAGACTGCATAAGTTGATAAAACTCTTTAATTTTGTGAGCATTAAGGTTGTGTGTCAACTTTGCTGGGCCATGATTCTTAGTGGTTTGGCAGTTGTGATGTAATTTGGAAGTCGTATAATGCTGAGATCAATTAGATGATGAGATTTGATATAATGTGATCACCTCCATGATGGGATCTCCTGTGAGCATCTAATCAGTTAAAGAGGAGTTTCCTTGGGGTGTGGCCTGTGTCCAATATAGGTGGACTTTCTGGCAAGGCTCCTGGGTTTTTACTTACTCTGGATCCTGCAGCTAGCTCCCATTCTTCTGAACTCTGGTTCTTGGGACTTGAGTTAACTGCTTACCTGCCATCTTGCCTGGCGATCTCGGGATTCATCAGTCTTTGCAGCCTGTGAGCAAAGCCCTGCTATCTAACTTACTGATCTTGAGTTCACCACCCCTGCAGCTATGTAAATCAGGAGGAGCCTCCAGCCTGACCCGTAGACCTGGGACATTCCAGCCTCTACAATCACATGACCTATTTCCTTGACATTAATCTCTCTCTCTCTCTCTCTATATATATATATATATGTATGCTTCACTGGATTTGCTTCTCTGGAGAACCCAGCCTAAGACAAACTTCTTCATCTTTGGCATTAGCGGTTGGTGCATATATTTAAATAGTTGTATTAACTAGTCTTCCTTGTGGGCTATGGATATGATGATATTGTACTATCATTGATAGCATTGTACTTAGGAAAGAGCTTGAAATTTTTTTATGAAAATGAATGTTAAACCATTTCTCTTCAATTTTTCATTCCCAGCATAGAAGACCATATGATTATCTAATTCAAAATGACCAATACCACTCCATTTCAGCTCACTAATGCCTAGGATATTAATCCTTATGTATTCAATTTTATTTTTAATGACTTCCAATTTTCCTAGAGTCATACTTCCACCATTCTTTGTTCTGATTATTAATGGATGTTTGCAGCTGTTTCTTCTTGAGTCATGTCATGTCAGCAAGTGAACGTCCCACAAGCTTTACTCCATCCATGTCATTAAAGTCAACTCTACTTTGAGGAGGCAGCACCTCTTCCCCAGTTGTATTTTAAGTGCCCTCTGACCTGAGGGGCTCATCTTCCAGCACCATATCAGACAATGTTCTGCTGCTATTTATAAGGTTTTCACCGGCCAGTTTTTTCAGAGGTAGCCCACGGGGTCCTTCTTCTTAGTCTATCTTAGTCTGTCTTACTCTGGAAGCTCAGCTGAAACCTGTCCACCATGGGTGACCCGGCTGCTGTTTGAAATACTGGTGCATAGCTTCCAGCATCACAGCACACATAAACCACCAAAGTCCATCAACTGGGAACTTTAAGAAATTCAAATCAGATTCAGAAGAGGATGTGGATTGAGAGTATCATTGCTTATGTCAGACAGATCTTGGCTGAAAGGAGAGAATATCAGAAAGATATTTACTTGTGTTTTATTGACTATGCAAAGGCATTAGACTTTGTGGATCCTAACAGATTATGGATAACATTGTGCAAAATGGGAATTCCAGAACACTTCATTGTGTTCATGAGGAACATGTACATAAACCAAAAGGCAGTCATTTAAATAAAACAGTGGGATACTGCATTGTTTAAAATCAGGAAAAGTGTGAGTCAGGGTTGTATTCTTTCACCATACTTATTCACTCTGCATGCTGAGCAAATAATCTGAGAAGCTGGACTATATGAAGAAGAATGTGGTATCAGGAATTGATGAAGACTCATTAACAACCTGCAATATGCAATGACACAACATTCCTTGCTGAAAGGGAAGAGGACTTGAAGCACTTACTGATGAAGATCAAAAACTACTGCGTGGATTACATCTCAACATAAACAAAAATCCATAAGTGGACCAATAAGCAACATCATGATAAATGGAGTAAATATTGAAGCTGTCATGGATTTCATTTTATTTATTCAATCTGTATGCTGAGCAAATAATCCGAGAAGCTGGACTATATGAAGAAGAATGTTGCATCAGGTTTGGAGGAATACTCATTAACAACCTGAGAGAGGAACATAACATGACCTTGCTTGCTGAAAGTAGAGAGGACTTGAGGCACTTTCTGATGAAGATAAAAGACTAAAGCCTTCAGTATGGATTATACTTCAGTATAAAGAAAACAAAAATCCTCACAGCTGGACAAAAAAGCACGGAAAAAATATTGAAGTTGTCAAGGATTGCTTTAATTGGATCCACAATTAAAGCCCATAGAAGCAATAGTCAAGAAATCAAACAATGTAGTGCATTGGGAAAATCTTCTGCAAAAGACCTCTTTAAAGTGTTAAGAAGCAAAGATGTCAGTTTGAGGATTTAGGTGCGCCTGATCCAAGCCATGGTACTTTCAGTCACCTCATATATATGCTAAAGCTGGACAGTGAATAAGGAAAACTGAAGAATAGTTGATGCCTTTGAACTATGGTGTTGGTGAAGAATATTGAATATACCATGGACTTCCAGAAAATGAACAAATCTGTACAGCTAGAGTGGTCCTTGGAAGCGAAGATAGCGAGATTTCGTTTCACATACTTTGGACATGTTATCAGGAGGAACCAGTCACTGGAGAAGGACATCATGCTTGGTAAAGTCGAGGGTCAGTGAAAGAGAGGAATACTCTCAACAAGATGAACTGACACAGTGGCTGCCATATTGGTGTCAAGCGTAGCAATGACTGTGAGGATGACACAGGATCGGGCAGTGTTTCGTTCTGTTGAATATAGTGTTCGCTATGAGTCAGAACCAACTCAATTGCACCTAATTTCAACAAGCAATATGAATTAATCTCAAACATTATATTATTTGAACTAAGGCAGACACAAAGAATGCATCTCTATATTCCCATTTATATAAAATTCAAAATAGAAAAGTATGACATAGTGTTTAAGGTTTCACACTTAGGTGATAAAACTATAAAAAATGGCCATTAAAAAGTACCCTAAAATTAGTGAGAGGGTGGTAGTTGGGATAAAAAGCTCTGAAGTCACAATGGTTAACCACTCAGCTGCTAACCGAATGATTGGTGGTTTGAAACCACCGAGCAACTCAGTGGGAGGAAGACCTGGCAATTTAGTTTCCTAAAGATTGTTTTTGTTGTTGTGTTCTCTCAAGTTGATTCCAACTCGCAGTGACACTATAGGACAGAGTAGGACTACCCTATAGGATTTCTTCAGCTATAATCTTTATGGAAGCAGATTACAAATTCATCTCTTCTTCGGAGACAGAGATGCTAGGTGGGTTTGAGCAGTAAACCTTTGGGTTAGCAGCTGTGCTTACCATTGTGCAACTAGGGCTCCTCTATAAAGATTACAGGCAAGAAAAACCTATGGGGAAGTTTTAGTCTGTCACATGGTGTTGCTAAGAGTTGAAATCGACTTGATGGTGCCTAACAATAACAGTAATTGGGATGAGTATGAGAGGAGTATCTGGATGTTCTAATTATTTAATTAAACAGTGATATATACTTACTAGTTTCAAAATTTAAATATTGCCCAAAAATAATTTCAATTGTTCTTTATCCTTAATCACTTGATATTTTCGAAGTCCTTATATTCATTCATCTAGTTGATAAAAAATAGTGTGACATTTTGTTTTAACCCTTTAATGATTACAGGTAGATAAACCTACCACTCATATTTTCCACCCCTGGAGGTGTAGTGGGAGGCATTTGAGCCACTTTAGTACATTCTGGCTTCGTGGGAGATACAGTTGCAACTGTCTAAAAAACAAGAATGTTGATCTGCTCCACATTTGAGTGTTGAGAGCCATTTGTATGAGGGGTTGCTTCCCGGAGAAGTGATTGTGTGAAACTTTTGTGTCTTTTGGCTTCTGTACAGTGAGGTAAAGCTTGCAAGTATGTTTACTATTTCGTTTGTATTATTGAGAAGGTATGGTTACCAGCATTTGGAAATATTCAAGAAAATGAGTTATTCGGGGGGTGAAAATATTTTGTGATGCACTTCCTCGGCCATGGTACCAATATGTACCATGTGTGATGTGCTTCATGGAACATGGTACAGATATGGCCCACTCTAAATCAAACTGCTAACAATTATTTTCAGGAATCACAATGCTTATTCAGCATTTAACGTACATTTTTGGAAAATTGAGTAAAATATTTTATGGCTGAAGTGTAACCAGGAAGTGTGATGAACTTCCTGGACTCTGGTAGTGATATGTACCACACGTGCAATGTTCTTCATGGAACATGGTACTGATATGACCTGCTTGCAATTGGCACCCTATTTTTTCAAACAATAGAAAACTACAAACAATGATTCCATTCCACTAGTGAAAAAATATGGCCTCACCAAAAAAATTCCAAAAAAAAATTGGTCCATGAAAATCAATATTTACTAAAGATGTTCCACTTTAGCCACCAGAAACATCACAGTCTCCTGAAGTATATCTTGTTTAACTCTCAGAGCTATTAAAAACATTTGTATTGTTTCCTGAAATTGCACTTGCATCTGAATATCATATACTGCAAAAAATCTCAAAAGATTGTTTTAGCAGTTGATTCAATGCTGCTGTACATATGGAAGTTTCACATTATTTTTTCTCTTTTAATAAAAGCTTATCAAATAAAAATGGTTGAGCTTGTTTCAACGAAATAGAAGTTTAAGCATTTTTCTGGTCATCACCTTGTTCTAACACTCTCAATTTCTACTTTACTATGTGAAAAGTTCATGCCTTCTTCTCTTCTCCTGCCGGTAACTGAGTGATAACCCCTGAAGTTTGAAGCCAAGAAGTCTTAAAACATTCTTGACTCATCTTCCAATTAAGAAGATATTTAGTACAGCTGTGGCCAAGTGGACCAGTGGTAGCAATCTTAGGGTACTGGAAGTCAGATCAACTCAAAATGAAAGACCATTACATGTGCGGATCTTGCTGGTATCCTGAATAGAACAAACCAAGGACAAAAAATGAATTTTTGAGAAAATTAGGAAAATTTGAAACAGACAAGATATTAGATGATATTGGTAATTATTTTTACTATTTATTTTGTTGGATATAATAATGACATTATTGCTGTACTTTAATACCTTATCCCTTAGCTATACTTAATAAATGATTTAAGAGCCAGGGACTGTGATACATATCATATATATATATATATATGATCTTGGCTGAAAGATCTTGTTATGAAATATGATATATTTCACCATAGCTTTCTGCTCTGGTTATTTCCTATATTTTTTGTATATATATGTGTATGTATATATGTATATAAATCTAAATTATTACAAGTTGTAACAGTGACTCAAATGAATTATCATAAAAGAAATACATGGCAAACTCAATAAAAGAGATTACTGCAAAAGTAAATAAAATAGAACCATGTATATTTATTATACCAGTCAAGGTAATTAGATAAATAACATCTGTTTAGATTGAAATCACTCGGTCAACAACAAGCAAGTTCCTTTAGTTTCTGTGGCTGAATACCATTATATTCCTAAATATATCGGGATCCCCAGTATTTGGGTATTCCAAATTGTCTAATAGAAGATGCAAGTAAAATTTCAATAATATACTTTTGAGATGTAGATAAAATAGGGAAAACCATCTATTTACAAAGGTATTCTTTTACAATATTTTAAGGACTGATTGACTTACAAACGTCTGCAAACTAGAATCATTTGAAGTTGTTTCAGTTTAAGAAGCATACAATTAATCAGGGGTATAGGATCGCTGTGAGTCAGAATCAATTTGACAGAAGTGGATTCTGTTTGGTTTTTAGTGAAACTGTGGTTCGTGGGCCAAATGTGGACTGCTATTTGTTCTTGTAAATAAAATTTAATTGAAACATAGCCGTGACCATTTGGTTACATATTGTCTATGGATGCTTTTGTGCTCTAATGGTAGAGGTGAGTAGTTGTGCCAGAGAGCTCATTGCCTGCCAAGTCTAAAATATGTATGCAGAAAAATTTGCATAACCCTATCTAAATCATTTGTTATTGTTCAAAATTAAGCAACACTGTAAAATAATAGTATGGTTAAAAAGTCAAATATAAGCTGATTTCCTGTTTTCTGAGGTAAAAATTTGGGGATAACTATATGTTGGCATATATGGTAAACAATATGATATTCACTTTTTACAGCTATCATAATTTGGGGGAAACTATCAAAAAGTTCATTTTTTAATCTATTTTAATGTTTTAAATATGATTTTATATTATTTTCTGTAATTTTTGGATATTAAAACACCATGTGTAACATATTTCTTATAATTATTGTTAAATTTTCAAGAAAAGGGAAAAAAAATAGAAAACAAAGAAACCAAGATTGAATAACAAGGCTTGTCAAGACAGGGCCAAGATATTTAGGGAAACAAAGACTTTTGCAATATTATTATATAGCTATAACTACAGTGGAGCTGTTGTGGCACAGTGGTTAAGAGCTCAGCATCTAATCCAAAAGGTTGGCAGTTCAAATCCAGCAGCAGCTCCCTGGAAACCCTATAGGGCAGTTCTACTCTGTCCTATAGGGTTGCTATGAGTCGGAATCAACTCGATGATAATAGGTTTGGTTTTTCAGTCTTTGTTATGGCTACAGCTTACTTTATGGTCACTGAGTTGTGCAAATAGTTAAGCTTTGGACTACTTACAAAAAGGTGGGTGGTTCAAACCTGCCCAGAGGTACCTTGGAAGTAAGTCCTGGTGATCTGCTTCTGAAAGGTCACAGCCTTGAAAATCCTATGGAGCAGTTCTATTCTGCACAGATGGGGTCGCCATGAGTCAGCTTAGTTTAATACCTTTTAAAACAGCAAAATTCACCTCAAAGGGAACCTGTTTAGTATGAACATAAACGTTTCTTTTTACACACAAAATGAGTAAGATTATATATTTAATTGCTTATATTCTTTGGCATGATTTAACTGTTTTGTACCCGGCAGTACATATACTGACCATGAATTTTTCAGCCTCTGGAGTTTATTGGGAAGCTGCTGTATGATTGACAGCGTGTGCTGCCGCAAGGCAGGGGCCTCTATGACTGTTTGAAACCAAAGAAAAGGGTGTGTGCCACAAATTACTGTTTTTACAGGGTATTGCATGAGGTGCCTGAATTTTTGGTAGGAAAAATAGAAATCTTGATTTTTTTTATCTGTTACACATATGTACCAGTAGACGCTGGTGGGTTGTAGTTCATATGTACCAGTAAACACTTAGGGTAGGCTGGTGGGAGGGGGCAAGAAAAAAAATCCATACTACCAAAAATTCAGACACAGTCAATGATTCAACCTGCTTCCATTAGTGAAAACACATGGTGTGAACAAAAAATTCAAGCAGAAAATAACTGGGTCACCAAAGAGTTAAAATACATTGACTACAAAAAAGGTTAAGCTAAGAAAATTGTGCAGGTTTAAATTATACTACATGGAAAATCTGAGGTCATTTGTTAAGACTTCAGTGTATGAGGACATGCATGAGCTTAGGGGAAAGCACTTAATTTGTTCATGCAGAGAACACATTTTAGGTTCTCTGAACTCTCAGGCAGATCTTGATTCATTCTTTAATACCAAGAGACAGTGATCTTTTTTAAATAGTAAGTGTCAGAACATCAGGACTTTTACATCCTGTGGTATTCTAAACAGAATACAAATTTCCTGAAGCTCTACAGGAAGAAAAATTTATTTTATGTAGAAGAGTAAATCACAGATTTCTTTTTGAAATAACACTTTAGGGGTAGTAAAGGGGAGTCAAATAATTCATGGAAGACACTGATAGAAGTAGTTGTTTACAAGAGTTAAGACAACAAAATGGTTTGACTTTGGGAAACAAAGTGAGATTACATAAAGTTATTCATTGAAATGTGAGAGTGACTCATCTGTCTGTGACCCAGTCTCTGCTATATTATGTGTATAAATCAATGCAGAACAACTTCTCTATAAACAAAACTCAGTATCTCTGGAGAGAAGAGCACTGCCAGATGAAAGGCTATGACTCCATAAGCCGTTTTCTTTTCATGCTCCTAACCTATAGGGCTTCCTTTCATAAAACATCTAGGTACAGCTGGAGCTTTGCAAAAGTGGAGTAATAAAAGCCATCACTTTTGTGTTATAGAAACTTGCAACTTGAAGTTTCCTTGTAATGTCAAGTTTATCAATAGGGTGTTTCTTGGTCTTATTGACATTTTATGAAGTATTAATTAAACTATTTGAAAAATAAGCCATTAGAAATTTCCCATATTTTAATTTGCTTAAGCTGTATCATCACTTTTCTCACTTACTTTTATTTTGAGTTCTGTATGAAATTAGCCTAATTATTTTGCCATAACATTAGTGTGGCATGTGTAACTGATTGATTAACTTACCTGAGTATGCTAAGAAGTTACATGACTGAATTATTTTAATTTTTATTTTTTCTTGTTATTCTGCTTTCTTTAGAGTCAAAAGATAACTCTTTTTCCCCCTTTACTGACCTTGAATCATTTAATTATTTGATTTTCAAGCACTTGGAAATTTTTTTTACAAATTAAAAAGCACTTCAGTTCTACTACTACTACTACTATGACACTATTGTATGTAATTAGGAACTTATGCTTTCTTAGTAATATTTCTTCAATATTTTTAACTGCTTTTGCCCTTCAAAGATAGACTTATAAAAACACCAGACAGCTTGCTCATTTCTTAAGTAAAGCAAGAATCTTTCTATGAAAATAAGGCACTGCAAAAGTTTAAGCCATCTTTAAGTAAGAAAGATAAACCAAACCAAACCCGTTGTTGTTAAGTAGATTCTGACTCATAGTGACCCTATAAGACAGAGTAGAACCGACCCATAGGGTTTCCAAGGAACAGCTGGTGGAGTCAAACTGCCAACCTTTGGGTTAGTAGTCAAGCTCGTAACCACTGCGCCACCAGGGCTCCAGTAAGAAAGATACAGGCTATCAAATTTGTTAACTGTTTAGAGATCATTAGCTCCTAAAAGTATATTTTATTATAAACACATGTCTTTATTATAAAACCATACCTCTACTATTTTATTCATATGGAATATAATTATTTACATACATGGGAGA
Organism: Trichechus manatus latirostris; assembly: GCF_000243295.1. NCBI lineage: Eukaryota > Metazoa > Chordata > Mammalia > Sirenia > Trichechidae > Trichechus > Trichechus manatus. The sequence goes on from NW_004444031.1 coordinate 8,692,176, forward strand.
TAGCCAAGGTTGACTTTCAGCATGTTTACATTATTGCAGAATGACTAAATATTGTAGTGGGCATCTAGTCTGATGAGTGATTTAGTCATACTAATTGCTTGTTGCCTCAAACATAGATTGTAAAATAATTTGAATTTCAATCAGAGATAAGTAAATAAAGGTATTATAACTTGGCCTCATCTCCACATTCAGAGCATGATTTAGAGTTTATGAGATATTAACATTTATTTTAACACTTTGTGATTTTTATGCCCATGTCTGGAATACGTATTTTACAACAATAAGCTCGAATATAAGAATATTATTTTAGTGCAACAGCGAATTTCTAAGTAACTTAATCTACTTCCCTTGACTAACCCACCTTATTTAAGGCTTTTATAATAGCTTACTAGGCTACCACAAGTGTTTGTTATTGATTTTAATTCTTCTGTGCCGAAAATCCTACCTAAAAACTACCATTTCTATAATTTTTCTAAAATGAGAAAAAGAAAATGAAAATCTAGTATAGTATATCCATACAGGTAAAGCTATTGAAACGATCATCTCTCCCATAATGAATAGAAATGACAAAAAGATATACATATAAAAATATGTATACATGAAAAAATTATATATGTATGTAAAACCAAGGCTCAATCCATACATTACACCATATGTAAATATTGACACAAAATGGATCATACCCCAAAAAATAAAACTTCTCCAAGAAATGCCAAGAAAAAAGTCTTATCCCAGCAAGTTTTTCTGTAGATATCACCAAACTGATCCTAAAGTTTATAAGGGAAGGCAAAAGACACAGAATAGCCAACACAGTAGTAAAGAAGCGCGGAGTCAAAGAACTAATACTACTTGATTTCAAGATTTACTATAAAGCAACGGTGATCAGTGCAGTGCAATATTGTCCAAGGAATATAAAAATAGATTAGTGGAACAGAATAGAAAGCCTAGAAATAGAGCCACACAAATATTATCAACTCATCTTTGACAAAGGATCAAAGGTAATTCAATGGAGAAAGGATAGTTTTTTCAACAAAACGTCCTGAAGTAAATGGACAATCACATACAAAAAAAATGAATCTTGACCTTACTCCTTTCAGAAAAATTAACTAAGAATGGATCAGAGTAAATGCTAAACACAAAACTATACAATTTCTTGAAGTTAACGTAGGAGAAATTCTAGGTGACCTTAGGTTTGGCGATGAGTTTTTAGATTCAACACCAAAATCAAGATCTATAAAAGAAATTATTGATAAGCCAGACATTAAAATTAAAATTAAATTCTCCTGCTCTGGAAAAAACACTGTTAATAAAATTAAAAGATAAGCCATACACTCAGAGAAAATATTTACAAAACACATATCTGATAAAGGACTTTTCTGATAAACACAAAATACACAAACAACCCTTAAAATTCCACAGTGAGAAAGTAATCAACTCAGTTTTTTAAAAAAGGTCTTCTTTTTCCACTACCCATCTCATATTTCCCCTGACCTCAACCAGAGGTCCAATACACTTGCCATAGATACTTCAAATAATGTTGGAAATGCTGAATCACAATGCCCAAGTGGTAGAGCAACATTACTTTAACCTAAACCTGCTGCAGAGGCTTCTCTTGTTCTAATACCATTAAAAATGGGAATCTTTAGAGTACTCTCTCATATATGTTTCCTCCAATATCCAAAAAAGGTCAACTAAGCGTTGTGCCTCTTTTTTTTTTTTTTTTTTATGGTTGTTGGTGTGAGGTGCAGCAACTTGCCTTTCACCTTTAAGGGGATATCTCAACCACCTTGGAGAGGCTATCTCAAAATGCTCCAGACCATTGAATCCCTAGAAATTTCACTGAGGTGACTGGCCCCAGAGTTTTTGTGGGATTGATTTCTCACCTTCTTGTTTGCATATGTCTTGCTAAGGTGGCTCAAGTACTTGTTTCCTCATCCCATCAGATCTAGTCAGCAAATAAGCTCATGAAAAGATGTTAAATTCCACATATCATAAGGTAATTGCAAATTTAAACAATGAGATAAAACTACACACCTATTGTGTTTTTGTTAAGTGTCCCGGAGTCTATTTTGACTCATAGTGAGTCCATGTGACAGAATAGTACTGCCCCCTAGGGTTAATTTTTATGAGAGAAGATTTCCGGGTCTTTCTCTTGTGGAGACACTGGGTGGGTTGGAACTGCCAATCTTTAAGTTAGCAGACAAGTGCTTAAACATTGTGCCATCAGGTCTCCTTACACCCCTATTAGAATGGCAAAAATCCAAAGTACTTACAACAGCCAACGCTGATGAGAATGTGGAGCAATAAGAACTCTCATTCACTGATGGCTGAAATGCAAAATGGTACAGCCACTTTAGAAGACAGACTTTCTTAGAAAGCTAAACATAAGCTTACCATATGATTCAGTATTCACGCTCCTTGGTATTTTCCCAAATAAATTAAAAACATATGTCTACACAAAAACCTGCATAGGAATGTTTACATCAGCTCTATTCATAATTGCCAAAATTTGAAAGCAACCAAGATGTCCTTCAACAGGTGAGTGGATAAACAAACTGTGGTACAATCTAGAATAGAATATTTCCAGTGATAAAAATAAATGAGCTATCAAAAAGACATGGAGGAAACTTAAATACATGTTGGTAAGTGAAAGAAGCCGGTCCGAGAAAGCTACATACTGTATGAACCCAAGTATACGACATTCCGGAAAAGGTAAAACTATAGAGGCCGTAGAAAGATCAGTGGCTGCCAGGGGTCCAGAGGGAAAGAGAAAGAAGGTAAGTGCATAAGACATTGTAAAGGCAGAAAAACTATTCTGCATGATACATGCAATTAGGCATTTGTTAAAACCTGTAGAACTGTACAAAATAATGAAACTTAATGTAAACTATGGGCTTTAATTAATCACATGTCAGTATCTGTTCATTATTTGTGACAAATGCATCACACTAATGCAAAACAAAAAAACAAACCCGTTGCCATCAAGTCGATTCTGACTCATAGCAACCCAACAGGACAGAGTACAACTGCCTCGTAGGGTTTCCAGGGAGCAGCTGGTAGATTCGAACTGCCCACCTTTTGGTTAGCAGTCAAGTGCTTAACCACTACGTCACCAGGCAAGATGCTAATAATAGGAGAAACTGTGTGCTTGGGGGAGAGGAGGTACATGGGAACTGACCCATGAGTCAGAATCAACTTGATGGCAAGTGGTTTTTTTTTTTGTTTTTTTTTTTTCTCCTGTAGTTTTTGCTCAATTTTCCTCTAAATGTAAAACTTATCTTAAAAAAGAAAAGTATATTTAAAAAAATATATATTTGTGACATTGTGTTATGCAAAGTTCTCTTAACTATGATACCAAAAGTATGATCTATAAATGAAAATTTAAATAATAAATAAGGCATCAACACATTAAAATGTCTGCTCACTGGAAGACATGTCAAAGAGATCTGAAAAGAGAATTCATAGAAAAGGAGAAAATATTTGCAAATCATATCCATGATTAAACTAGGATATATAAAGAACTCTGAAACTCAATAAGTATAAAAATGGCAAATATGCAGTATCTTGAAATCTTCATTGTATTCGTGGTTTTCAAAATTTGTTGCATGTCTATATTTTTTCTTACATATATTTTGCGTTGTTGTTATCTTTATACTTTTATTTTGAAATGTTACATACATGTATAAAAACCCGTTCATTATAATTTTACAGTTTAATGAGTATAAACCAAACACCCATGTAACCGAGGAACCCAGTTTAATAAATAATAGATCAGTGCTGTTTTTGTTGTTGTTGTTAGGTGCCCTCGAGTCAGTTCTAATTCATAGCGACCCTATGTACAACAGAATAAAACACTGCTGGGTTCTGTGCCATCCTCACCATTGTTATGTTTGAGCCCATTGTTCTAATCACTATGTCAAATTCAATTCGTTGAGGGCCTACCTCTTTTTTGGAAGACCCTCTACTTTGCCAAGCATGATGTCTTTCTCCAGGGATTGGTCTCTTCTGATAAAATGTCCAAAGTATGTAAGACAAAGTCTTGCCATCCTTGCTCCTTAGAAGCATTCTGGCTGTACTTCTTCCAAGAAAGATTTTTTTGTTCTTCTGGCAATCCATGGTATAGTCAACATTATTCCTCAACACCACAATTCAAAAGCATCAATTCTTCTTCAGTCTTCTTTATGCTAGCATACCAGAAGTCCTCGAAACATATCTACCTGTTCTTAGCACCTCTACCCTTTCTAGAAAATAGTGCAATCCAAACATCTGTGATAATCATTTTCTTTATTCTTGTTTTAAGTTTTACATGTTATTCCTATGTTTCTAAGGTATACAATTTTGTCTGCTTTAAAAATTATATACATTAAGTACAAATCCTGTTAATTTGTCTCAATATCATATTAGTGAGATTAATCCATGTCATTATTTAGTTGAAGTGTAGTTTTTTCATTCTATGTACTATTCCTTGAATGATTCGATGATATAATAATTTATATCAAGATATCTATGCTTTTAAATGGTTTTTAACTTTTATGTTTAGCAGCTCTATAATTCAGTCCATACAGGTGTAAAATATTTCTGCCTTTTCATAAACTGTGTCTTTCATAATTACATGCTATTTTTTATCCTGTTTAGTGTACTTACCTGTTTATTCCATCTCTTCAGATATTAAAGCTGCCACTCCCACTTATTTTGTTTACTTACCTAAAATATAATTACCTGTTCAGTTATAGACAACCTGTTAATCCCTTTGCTGTCAATGTGTTTCTTACAAAGAATATTTAACTGTGTAATATTTTTAACCAAATCTTCATGGTTTACTTTTTTAAAGAAATGTAATTCCGTTCAATTCATAGGCATATATATATGCATATATATGTGTGTGTGTATGTATGTATTTGAATACACCAGGTGCTCCTTGCAAACTCTATGGGGCAGTTTTACTCTGTCCTATAGGGTAGCCATTAGTTGGAACTAACTCGATGGCAATGGGTTTTATTTTCTGGAGATATATATATGTATATATATTTGTTGTTGTTAGGTGCTGTCGAGTCAGTTCTGACTCCTAGCGACCCTACGTACAGCAGAATGAAACACTGTCAGGCCCTGAACCATCCTCACAATTGTTGTTATACTTGAGCCCATTGTTGCAGCCACTGTGTCAATCCATCTATCTGAGGGTCTTCTTCTTTTTTTGCTGGCCCTCTAATTTACCAAGCTTAATGTCCTACTCCAGGGACTGATACCTCCTGATAACATGTCCAAAGTATGTGAGATGTAGTCTCATCATCCTTGCTTCTAAGAAGCATTCTGGCTGTACTTCTTCCAAGACAGATTTGTTCATTCTTCTGGCAATCCATGGTATATTCAATATTCTTCGCCAACACCATAATTCAAAGGTGTCAATTCTTCTTTGGTCATCCTTATTCATTGTCCGGCTTTCACATGCATATGAGGCAATTAAAAACACCATGGCTTGGGTCAGGCACATCTTAGTCTTCAAGGGGACATCGTTGCTTTTCAACACTTTAAAGAAGTCTTTTGTAGGAGATTTGCCCAATGCAATGTACCTTTTGATTTCTTGACTGCTGTTTCCATCGATGTTGATTGTGGATCCAAGTAAAATATATATGCCATCGAGTCAGTTCTAGCTTATAGCAACCCTATGCCTATTTTGGATCTTATTTCCTATTCATTTTATTTTTTGTACTTTCTTCATTTTCCTTATTTTTTTTTACTGTTTTGTTGGAATTTTGAAACTGTTCTTGTAATATCCACACTAGTTTTTAATTATTTTCCTATTTATTTATGTATTTTCTTCTTCTTTTTTTTTTAATCAAGGTGTTCTATTTTCCAACTCTTTGCTTATTCTCCTGAATAGGATATAATATTTAACAAACTTGATTTGACCACTCTTATTCAACATTGTGCTGGAGGTCCTAGCCAGAGCAATTAGGCTGGAAAATGAAATAAAGGGCATTCAAATTGGTAAGGAAGAAGGAAAAGTATCTCTGTTTGCAGATGATATGATCTTATACACAGAAAATCCCAAAGAATTCACAAGAACACTACCAGAACTAATAGAAGATTTCAGCAAAGTTTTGGGATACAAGACAGACATACAAAAATCAGTTGGATTCCTTTACACAAACAAAGAGAACCTCGAAGAGGAAACCACCAAATCAATACCATTTACAATAGTCCCAAGAAGATAAAATACTTAGGAATAAATCTAACCAGAGATGTAAAAGACCTATACAAGGAAAACTACAAGAAACTACTGCAAGAAACCAACAGAGACCTGCGTAAGTGGAAAAACACACCCTTGCTCATGGATAGGAAGACTCAACATTGTGAAAATGTTAATTCTACCGAAAGCAATCTACAGATACAAGGCAATCCTGATCCAAATTCCAATCACATTTTTTAGAGATGGAGAAACAACTCACCAACTTCATATGGAATGGGAAGAGGCCCCGAATAAGTAAAGCATTACTCAACAAGAAGAACAAAATTGGAGGCCTCACACTACCTGACTTTAGAACTTATTATACCTCCACAGTAGTCAAAACAGCCTGGTACTGGTACAGCAACAGATATATACACCAATGGAACAGAATTGAGAATCCAGACGTAAATTCATCCACCTATAAGCAGCTGATATTTGACAAAGGCCCAAAGTCCGTTAACTGGGGAAAAGACAGTTTCTTTTACAAACGGTGCTGGCATAACTGGACATTCATTTGCAAAAAAAAAAAAAAAAACAAAAAACAAAGAAACAAGACCTCACACCATGCACAAAAACTAAACCAAAATGGATGAAAGACCTAAATATAAAATTGAAAATGATAAAGATTGTGGAAGACAAAATAGGCACAACACTAGGAACCCTAATATATGGCATAAACAGAATACAAATCCTAAGTAACAATGCACTAACACCAGAAGAGAAGCTAGATAACTGGGAGCTCCTAAAAATGAAACACTTATGCTCATCAAAAGACTTCACCAAAAGGGTAAAAAGACAACCTATAGACTGGGAAAAAAATTTTGGCTACGACAAATCTGATCAGGGTCTAATTTCCTAAAATATATAAGACACTACAAAATCTCAACAGCAAAGACACAAATAACCCAATTAAAAAATGGTCAAAAGGTATGAACAGGCACTTCACCAAAGAAGACATTCAGGTGGCTATCAGACACGTGAGGAAATGCTCATGAGCATTAGCCATTAGAGAAATGCAAATCAAAACTACAGTGAGATACCATCTCACCCCAACAAGGCTAGCATTAATTCAAAAAACACAAAATAATAAATGTTGGAGAGGTTGCAGAGAGACTGGAACACTTATACACTGTCATTGGGAATGTAAAATGGTACAACTGCTTTGGAAATCGATTTGGCACTTCCTTAAAAAGCTAGAAATAGAAGTACCATATAATCCAGCAATCCCACACCTTGGAATATATCCTAGAGAAATAAGAAGTGTCACATGAATAGATATATGCACACCTATATTCATTGCAGCACTGTTCACGATAGCAAAAATATGGAAAAAACCTAGGTGCCCATCAATGGACAAATGGATAAACAAATTATGGTGTACTCACACAATGGAATACTATGAACAATGATGAATCTGTGAAACATCTTATAACATGGATGAATTTAGTCAGTCTCAAAAGGACAAATATTGTATAAGGCCACTATTATAAGAACTCAAGAAAAGGTTTAAACACAGAAGAAAACATTCTTTGATGGTTATGAGGGTGGGGAGGGAGGGTAAGGGTTATTCACTAACTAGATAGTAGACAAGAATTATCTTAGGTGAAGGGAAGGACAACACACACTACAGGGGAAGTCAGCACAACTGGACTATACCAAAAGCTAAGAAGTTTCCTGAATACAACGAAACACTTCAAGGGACAGAGTAGCAGGGGCAGGGGTCTGGGGACCATGGTTTAGGGGACAACTAGGTGAATTAGCATAACAAAGTTTGTTAAGAAAATGTTCTGTATACCACTTTGATGAGTGGCATCTGGGTCTTAAAAGCTAGTGAGTGGCCATGTAAGATGCTTCAACTGGTCCCAACCCACCTAGAGCAAAGGAGAATGAAGAACACCAAAGACACAAGGAAAATACTAGCCCAAGAGACAGAAAGGGTCACATAAACAAGAGACTCCATCAGCCTGAGACCAGAAGAACTAGATGGTACCCAGCTACCACCAATTACCGCCCTGACAAGGAACACAAGAGAGAGTCCCTGACGGAGAAAAAGGAGAAAAGTGGGGTGCAAAACTCAAATTCTAGTAAAAAGACCAGACTTAATGGTTTGATTGAGGCTGGAGGGACCCCAGAAGACATCGCCCCTGGACTCTCTGATAGCCCAAAATTAAAACCATTCCTGCGGCCAACTCTTCAAAGATTAGGCTGGACTATGGGACATAAAATGATACTTGTGAAGAGTATGCTTCTTAGCTCAAGCAGATACATGAAACTAAATGGGGAGCTCCTGTCCAGAGGTGAGAAGAAAAGGCAGAGAGGGTCAGGAGCTGGTTGAATGGACACAGGAAATCCAGGGTGGAAAGGATTAGTGTTCTGTTACTGTATAGGGATAGCAACTAGGATCACATAACAATGTGTGTATAAATTTTTTTATTAGAGACTAACTTGAATTGTAAACTTTCACTTAAAGCACAATTAAAAACAACAAAAACAAAAACAAAAAACTTGATTTTTGAACCATAGCCCAAATGATATATCTGGAATTTTTTTTCCCTCATCACCATGCCCCCTTTGAAAATTTTTTTTGGGGGGGTGCAAAACTAGGATCGTGCCAGTTATTGATTTGTTGTCTCCCAACTTGAAATTCTCCCTTTTTGTCTGTTTTGTTAAAATGCTGTGTTAAAATTTTAAGGACTTGCATCCTTAAAATATTTTGCTTTTTCCAGCTGGCACTGAAGCTTTCAAGGGCAATGGAGAGATATTGCAAGAGAAAAGTCTTTGCTTCCTGGTTCTGGTGTGTGCTGGCTGGCTCAGCAGGCTTCTGAAGCCCTGGCAGCTTCTTCAGCACAGGTGCACTGCAATGAACATGGCTTATCCAGTGTCCAGCTCCTGAATCATGGATGATTTCTTCAGCATGTATCTTCTGTAGCATGCGTACTTAGCAACTGATAGAATCTCCACATCAGCTCACTGGCCCATCAGAAGGGGATATATTATGGTAAGACACATGAAGTGGAGGCCCCTGCAGCTTCCATTGCCTTCCACAATAGGAAACCCTATGAAATAGCAATACCACATCCCTGGGGAAGTTGCAGAATGTAATTCAACAACAACAACAAAAATTTTAAAGAAGCAGGGAGTGATGATTCCTATCACACTTCCCTTTATCTCACCAGCTGGGCTTGTAATGAAGATAGATGGAACTTGGAGAATGACCGTGGGCTATCATAAACTCACTTCGTTGGTAATTCCAATCGTAACTGCATTCCTAAGTGTAGCAACTTTACCAGAAAAAATCGAGATAGACCCTGGACCCTGATATGCAGATATTGACCTAGCTGATGACTCTTTCTTCATTCTAATCTCCAAGGGCCACCAGAAACAGCTTGCTTTTAACCATCAAGGCCAACAGTATACCTTCACAATGTTGCTTCAGACCTATGCCAGTTCTCCTGCTCTCTACTTTTACATAGTCTCCAGAAATTTTGACCATCATGAATTACACAGAACACTACACTAGTCCACTATTTTGACTACACTATGCTGACTAAATCTAATGGGAAGAAGAACAAGTACTTGAGCAATCTTGGTAAGACATATGCAAACAAGAGGGTGGGAGATCAATCCCACAAAAAGTCTGGGGTCAGTCACCTCAGTGAAATTTCTAGGGATTCAATGGTCTGGAGTAGGTTGAGATATCCCCTTCAAGGTGGTTGAGACGTCCTCTCAAAGGTGAAAGGCAAGTTGCTACACCTCATACCAACAAGCCTTAAAAAAAAAAAAAAGAGACACAACACTTAGCAGACCTGTTCTGGATATTGGAAAAAACACCTATGACAAGAGTATTCTAAGTATTTTGTTTTATAATGGTACTAGAAAAAGAGAGGCCTCTGCAGCAAGTTCAGGCTGAAGTACTGGTTGCTCTATTACTTTGGCCTTGAGATCCGGCATTTCCAACATTATATGAAGTATCTGTGGCAAATATATTGGGCTTCTCGTTGAGGTGAGGGGAAATATGAGATGGGTAGTTAAAGAAAGAAGGTACAGATGTAAATCTCATGACTGATTAAAGCAATGAAGCTTTGCATATTTTCTACTTGCCTACTATATTTATGTGTTTATTTGAAAAAGCTATTTTCCTCATCTCTCCCCTTCCAATTATTATTTTTATACATATTGATGGAAGTTAGCTTTACAATTTAGTCTTATACATACATATGAGTGTATATGTATATATATATCAAAATATTTGCCATTTGGACCATTTTTAACAGTACAGTTCAGTGACGTTATATTCACTATTTTCTGCAACCATCAGTACTATCCATTTCCAAAAGTTTTCATTATCCCAAACAGAAACTCAGTACACTTTAAGAAATAATTCCACACACTCTTGCCCACCCCCTCCACCCCCAGCCTCTGGTAATCACTAATGAGCTCTTGTTTCCATTCCTTTGCCTATCCTAGATATTTCAGATAAGTGGGGTCATACAGTTATTTGTCCTTTTGTGTCTGGTTTATTTCACTCATCATAATGTTTTCAAGGTTTATTCATGTCTCAGCATGTGTCAGAACTTCATTTCTCTTCAAGGCTGAATAAAACAGAAAGCAACAGACATTTCAAAAGTTGGAATCCTCATTCAATGCTGGTGGTAATATGAAATGGTGCCGCCACCGCGGAAAGAGTTTGAGGGTTTCTAAAAAGTTAAACATAGAATTGCCATATGATTCAGTAGGAATACAAACAGATGTGTGTATACCAATGCTCACTGCAGCACTATTCACAATAGCCAAAAAGTAGAAACATCCAAAATGTTTATCCACAGATTAATGAATAAACAACATGCTATATCCACACAATGGAGTATTATTCAACCATAATTTAGCCTTTAGGATACAGAATATTCAGAAGATAATGACTAAACTTGAAGGATAATTAATATAGCCAGTAATGGATAGATTCAATGACTCTTGTGATTGCATGCCTTATCATTTTGGGGAAAGCGAGATAATTTTTTCATTGGTAAGAATTATTGTAGTTATCTTGTTGAATAGAAATAGAGAGTTTTTTGTTGTTGTCGTTGCTGGACCAGGAGTTCAAATATTTGTGAGGGGAGCATATGGAAGTCAAATAGTCAAAGAGGTGACCTGTGCCAGTTAACAACTTATTGCTTCTTATATCCCAATCATTCTTTTTCACCTGCTCTGTGAAAATGAATCTGGGCCCTTAAAACATTTTCCTTTGTCAGTTCGTGCTGAAGCTTTGTTAGTAGAGGATAGAGGAGATAATTACAGCAGGAGATGTTTTTTTGCTTTCTAGTTTTGGTCTGATTACTGATTGGGCTCCTACACTCTGCGGTGGTTTCTCTAGTACCAGGCCCCTATAGCTCTAAGAGTTTATTCAGTGTCCAGCTCCTGCAGTGCATGGACGCCAAGAGAACCATGCATCCAGCAGCTGTCCCTGGTATTCAATCTTCTTGGGTGTTTTTGTAGCAGAATACCTCTGGCTTCTGCAATGCTCACAGTTTCTTCATTAACTAGCTCCTGTAATGTATGATGGTCAGCAGCACACACAAACCAGCAGCTTTCCCAGATTCCTCCCCTCGGGCAGTTTTGTTGTGAAGTGTCTCAGAGAAAAACTCCCCACAAGCAGCTTTCCCTAGAACCCTGGAGTTAAAGTTTACAAGTTCCAGAGAGTGACTTTCTAAGTTCTGACAATATGGCACCACAGTGACTTCTCTGCTATCCAGTGGGCTACAGCTGTGCCCTCTGCAACAGGATCTGGACCTCAGTCCAGGTGGTTGCCTCTTGCTTGAGTACTCCATCTCAGACCTATGGGTAGTGACTGCTCCTTACATCTGCTATTTCTGTGAATTTCAGAGCTTTCTTTATTTCTGACTAGCTAATCTCTTATTGGAGCCCTGGTGGCACAGTGCTTAAGAGCTCAGTTGCTAACCAAAAGGTCGGCAGTCTGAATCCACCAGCCTCTTCTTGGAAGCAGTATGGGGCATTTCTGTCTTATAGGGTCACTATGAGTCAGAATTGACTTGAAGGGAATGGTTTTTTGTTATTTTTTTAAATAATCTATTGTTAAGATTTCCTGGGTGGCACAAACAGTTAAGTGCTTAGCTATTGACCAAAAGGTGGGCAATTCCAACCCACCCAGAGTTACCTCAGAAGAAAGGTCTAGTGATCTGCTTGTGAAAAGTCACGACCTTGAAAACCCTATGAAGTGCAGCTTTACTCTGAAACACATGGGATCGCCATGAGTCGTAATCTACTTGATGGCAACTGGATTGGTTTCATCTCTTGTCACGCCAATGCCTTGCTACAGTTAATAATACCTAGTATAAAAGTAATTCTTGACATAAAACTTTTCCTGTTCAAAATACTGTTTTTTTTGTTTGTTTGTTTTATCTCCTAGTGGGCCCAGACTATTATATTATTTTTATCTCCATATTACTGGTAGTATTTCTTTTAAAATATATCCCTTCAATTTCCAGAAGTTTTGTTAAGAATTTATCCTACACATTTCCAAGTTGTCTATACTTAAATTTGATCACAATATATATTACCAACCATTGCTTCCTTTCTTCTTTGTCAAACTAAATTTCATACTATGCTCATTAATTTATTTTTTCTTTCTTGAGTATTTTCTTCAGATGAGGCATGTAGATAACAGAGTATTTTCAAATAGGTTTTTTCATTCTGTTAATGAATGTTATATTGGCTGGTGTGTGAGTTTCCTAGGACTGTGGTAACATAATATCACAAACTGAGTGGCTTGTAAGAACAGAAATTTATTTTATTACCGTTATGGAGACTGAGAGTCTGAGTTCAGGCCATGTTGATTCCTTCTGAGGTTCTGAGAGAGACTGTTCCAGGCCTTTCTCCTTACTTTTGACAGTTCCAGGTGTTCCTTGGAGTTCATCTGCAGCAGCACATGGTGTTTTTCCTCTGCCTTCCTGTCTCTGCATATCTTGTCCTCTTTTATAAGGACACCAGTCATACAGGATTAGGACCCTTTCTACTGCACCATCTCCAAAGACATTATTTCCAAAGAGGGTCGGATCCACAGGTAGAAGGTTAGGACTTCAACATGTCTTTCCTGGGGGACTTAATTCAATCCATTATACCTAGATATAGAATTCTTTATTGTAGTTATTTTTCTCACTTTCCATCAACATTATTCCACTAGCTAGCTTCCCATACTGTATAGAAGAAGTCTTATACCTGCCTAATTCTTTTCCCTGCTTAATAACTTGCTTCTTCTGTGGGAAATCTTTATTTGCACTTGCTCATCAGAGTTCAGGCATTCAACTAAGATATATGTAGATGCATATCTTCTCTCATATATTCCCCTCTGGAAGCTAATAAATCTTTTCAATTTACTGAATTAGATTTTTTCTCAGCAATAAGAAAGTTTCTATAGCTTTTAAAATTATATATTATTTTACCGTTAGAGCTTCTTACCTCTCCTTTTGTACTTTCATCATTTGAGTTGTTGAAACTCTTCTATCTTACAACTCATCCTTCCCTCACAGTTTTTAAAGTATTTTATATTTTGCTTTGTAATTTTCGTTTGACTTTTTTTTTTCTTCTTAATTTTTATGGTCATTTATTCAAGTCTCAACAGCGATCATCTTGTCTTACAATTACTGCACTGAAATTTTTGTTTTGAAAATTATGTTTTTGTGATCCTTTATGCATCTGTAGCTTATTAACTAATTGTGTTGTTATTTTTGCCGGATTGCTTTCTTTATCTTTTGGCAGTTTCAGCACGCTTTTAATGTAGGGAACCTCTTCCGATTATTTTATTTGTGCTCTCTTTTTACCTGGCTACTGCTCCACGTGGGTTATGCTATGATTTATCTTTGTCTACTACCAGTGTCTACACCTGCTAGGTTACCATTAAGCTTCAGCTGTCCCAAGATACGTGGAAAGTGCAGTGATCTCTGTCCCTATGAAGAGTTACTATATAAACCTGTGGACCATCAATTCCCAGGCACCAGGAAAAACATTTTTACTCTCAGTCTTATTTGGACTCCCACACTTATCTGTTATTTGCCCTTCGCAGGAGGGTAGGAATCTCTACTGAGTAATCTTTCCCTGATGTCTGCCATGTACAGAGTTCTGACACAGATTGGAGAAAGCCCCATAGGAGTGTTCTTGGTCATACCTCTCAGTTGCAGCCTTCTTGCTGCCTCAGCAGTGTCTTTGCTCAGGAGTAGTGGGTCTCTCAGAGTTGTGGATGAGATTAAAGGGAAATCAGCATGCATTAACCCACTATTTCCCCACTCTATATAATAAGGATGTGTTTTGTAGATACATATGCATGTATAAAATTCAATCTAAAGAGAGATTTATATCATAGCTCTTTATAACATAATAACACAGCAATAACATTTTATGGCAACTTACATAACTTAAAAGTATCTTTACACATATTCAGATAACAAAAAGATGAATTTTGCTACAATATACTTTGTATGACCTTTTTTATTTAATTCATTACATGTATTTGTTCCATACATCTTTTCCAAAATATTCTATATCTACATTTTCAGATTTCTTGATTATTGTCTTATGTCTGAGCCTCTTTTAGAATATATAAAATATAGTTTTTCACTTTCATATATAATATGTATATATATATGATGTATATATAAACACCTATGTTTGTGTGTCTTTATAATGAAAAATACACAGAGTCACTATACCATAAAGAATTCAGGAGGTAGCATATGATTAAGAACCAATGATATTAAAGGAAGAAGTCCAAGCTGCACTGAAGGAAATAGCAAAAAAACAAGGCTCTAGGAATTGATGGAATACCAACTGAGATATTTCAACAAACGGATGCAGCGCTGGAGGTGCTCACTTGTCCATGCCAAGAAATTTGGAAGACAGCTTCCTGGCCAAGTGACTGGAAGAGATACCTATTTGTGACCATTCCAAAAAAAATATATATATATGTTCCAGCAGAATGCAGAAATTATTGAACAATATCATTAATATCACACACAAGTAAAATTTGGCTGAAGATCATTCAAAAGTGGTTGCAGCAGTACATCCACAGGGAACTGCCAGAAATTCCAGCCAGATTCAGGAGAGGATGTCAGATGGACTTGGCTGAAAGCAGAGAATACCAGAAAGATGTTTACCTGTGTTTTATTGATTATGCAAAGGCATTCAACAGTGTATACCATAACAAATTATGGATAACATTGTGAAGAATGAGAATTCCAGAACACTTAATTGTGCTTTTGAGGAACCTGTATGTAGACCAAGAAGCCTTCATTAGAATAGAACAAAGGGATACTGTGTGGTTTAAAATCAGGAGGGGTGTGTGTCGAAGTTGTGTCCTTTCACCATACTTATTCAGTCTGAGCAAATCATCTGAGAAGCTGGACTATATGAAGAAGAATGGTGTATCAGGATTGGAGGAAGACTCATTAACAACCGGTGATATGCAGATGACACAATCTTGCTTACTGAAAGCAAAGTGGACTTGAAGCACTTACTGATGAAAATCAAAGATTACAACCTTTCGTATGGCTGACACTGCAACATAAAGAAAACAAAAATCCTCATAACTGGACCAATAAGCAACATCATGACAAAAGGAGAAAATATTGAAATTGTCAAGGATTTTATTTTACTTTGATTCACAATCTACTCCCATGGAAGCAGCAGTCAAGAAATCAAACAATGTATTGCATTTGGCCAAACCGCTACTAAAGACCTCTTTAATGTATTGAAAAGTGAAGATGTCACTATGAGGACTAAGGTGTGCTTGACTCAAGCCATGGTATTTTCAGTCACTAAGCCGTGATATTTTCAATCACCTCATATGCATGGGAAAGCTGGACAATGAATAAGGAAGACTGAAGAAGAATTGATGCCTTTCAATTATGGTGTTTGTGAAGAATATTGAATATATCATGGACTGACAGAAGAAATAAGAAGTCTGTCTTGGAAAAAGTACAGCCAGAGTGCTCCTTGGAAGCGAGGATGGCAAGAATTCATCTCATGTCCTGGAGAAGGACATCATGCTTGGTAAGGTGGAGGGTTAGCAAAAAAAAGGAAGACTCTGGACAAGATGGATTGACATAATAACTGCAACAATGGGCTCAAAAATAGCAACAGTTGTGACAATGGTACAGTACTGGGCAGTTTTTCCTTCTGTTCTACATAGGGTCGCTATAAGTGGGAACTGACTCCAAGGCACCTAACAACAACAACATACGTGTGGTTATAATCTATTTGAGGATGGATTTTCATTGTTATGTTAATTGGGCAATATTAGTGTAGGATGTGTCTTGAGTCAATCTTTTTTGAGGTATAAAAGGAGCAAATTAAGAAAGCAGAGAAGGAGCAAGATAGATACCATACCACATGAAAACCACCAAGGAGCCCAGGAATAGAAGCTGCAGAGACAAGGACATTCCCCCAGAGCCAACAGACAGAGAAAGCCTTCGCCTAGAGCTGGCACCTTAAATTCAGACTTACAGCATCCTAACTGTTGGAAAACAAATTTCTATTTGTTAAAGCCATCCACTCATGGTATTTTGGGTATAGCAGCACTAGGTAGCTAAGACATGCTACAAAGAGAATATGCAAGAAAAATGAAAGTCAATTTAGCCTATAGGGTAAAAAATAAGTAATTTTAATGGAATATTCCAAAATACTTAGGTGTTCACAAGTTATGCCAAGTTTGTTTATTGAGCTTCAACAGGAGAGATGGGCTGTGGTGGGTAAGTGGGATGGTGGGGACAGTGGGACAAAAGGAAGAGGCAGGCAAAAAGAAAGGAAGACACTATGGTAAAGAAGACAGGGTAGTATTATTCAGACCTAGATTTGTTTGCACTTCCTTTCTTCCTAACATGACTAATTTGCCTCTGGTTTGGCTTTAGATTCTGTTGAGAACTGGCATGTTTTGGAAGCTTTGTAGAATAATAAATTGATCTGATACAGAATCTGAAAATTAGTACTTTTTAAAAAATAAATGGAATTGTTTCTCCCACAGGATTAACGCATGTGAATTGGAACATCTAGAAAATTTTTCCAAGTGAAAAATTAGAGGCTAAGTGAACCATGCAGTGTGTTTATGCTACTTAATGTATAAGAAACTGTAGAAGCAGAACTGAATGTGTGATTTTGGCAATACAGCCATGCTGTTGTTATCGAAGTCTCGCTCTGTTACTAATTTTTGTTTTCTCTCACAGCTTCCATACTTCTGAGCTTGGCCAGAACTGTACAGACATATTATTTATGCAAAGTTTTAAGATAAAAATATCAGCATTAATATTAGAGTTAATGAATATAAATCATGTACGTCCATTGTAAAAGTGAATTCTTTGCAAGAGACATGCAGATTGCTTTGTCTTGAGGACCTGGTGTTTGCAAAACAACTTTTTTCATAATTTTTGTTTTCTTTACTGACATTAATCTTAGAAGTGCAAATTTTAAAACAGCAAGAAACATATGAAGACAAAGTTCAGAAACCATGCTATGAATATAATGAATTTACTTGGTATATTTTACTAATTCTCAGAAGACTGGGATACGTGTCCACAGTGATGAGACCTATGCTATCATAAAAGAATTTTATTCTGATTATCATTTATGAAAGAAAAAAAATCTTGCTTTCTTTGGTTTAGATCTCAATAGCATAATATTGTAAAACAGTATTTTTCTGCTAAATGAGGAAATCCATGTAAAAGGCCAGATCAGTTCTTGACAAACAGAACCTGCTCAATAAATGTTACCTCATATTGTCATTGCTATAACTGTATGGATCATTTACTTTGCAGCAATTTGGAACCCCACTCAAAGCAGAAAAAGAAGAAAAATAACATTTCTGGCAATCAAAATCATGTTTAAAGTTCACTTAATCTATCAAAAATTATTTATTGAGTGCCTATTTCATGCCTCCACCTTTTGTCATCAGTTTGTCTTACTGTGGTGGTAGGTGTTGCTATGATGCTAAATATTATGCCACTAGTATTTCAAATACCAGCAGGGTCACCCATGGTGGACAGGTTTCAGCAGAGTTTACAGACTAAGGCAGACTAGGAAGATAGGCCTGGTGATCTACTTTCAAAGATCAGCCAGTAGATCACAACAGAATATTCTGTGGATCACAACAGACTATTGTCCAATATAGCGCTAGAAGATGCACCCTCTAGGTTGGAAGGCACTCAGAACACACAGAAGCCATAACAATGTACTCGAGCTTACCACTGATGGTGAAGATGGCGCAGGACCTGGCAATCATTCTGTTGTACTTGGGGTCACTATGAGTCAGAGCCAACTCCAGGGAAACTAACAACAACCACAACCCTTGGAGCCCGACTATGTGCCCGGAAGGGGTATAGAGTATTTACCAAAGCATACATAGATTTTATGCTCTTGAAGTATATCTGTTCACACATAGAAGGCTCATTTTACCTTTTCTTTATACACAATTATGATAAGTTTAGTTTTTTTTTTAATATGTTATTGAATTTTTTTTTTATTGTGGTAAATATATATATGTTACAAAATATTTGCCATTTCAACAATCTTCACAGGTACAGTTAAGTAATATTAATTATGTTGATCATGTTGTTCAACCATTACCCTATCTGTTCCTAATTTTTTTCATCACTCTTAACAGAAGCTCAGTGTCCTCTAAGAATTGAGTCCTCCTTTCTCCCTCCCTCCCGCCTGCCTCTGGTAATCACTAATAAACTTTGGTCTCTATGAACTTGTTTATTCTGGATATTTTACTTAAATGGGATCAGACAGTATTTGTCCTTTTGTGAGTGACTGATTTCACTCAGCATAGTGTTTTCAAGGTTCATCCATGAGGCTTATGTATCATGCCACATTCCGGAATACTGTGGTTATAATTATGAGAATAATTCTAATCAAACATCAGAATCTCCGGTGGGTATTGGGAAAAGGTAGAGTCAGATAAAGGAGGATTAAGTAGTGCCAACTGGGATAAAAGTATTTCACACCCCCCCCACACTCCTTCTTAACCCCTTCCCCGCAAGAAAAGTTTCACCTTGCTTCCAGGGGAGTAAATACCTCTGCTTTATCACTATAACACCTTATTTTGAAATAATCAAGTCTTCAAGTTTGATGGTTTATCTAGGTCTTTGAAGTTGTGAAAAACTTGCCCTTTTGTCTCGTAAATGATAGTAGAAATAAATATAGCACAATTGTAAGGCAGTAGTTCAAACTCACCCAGAGGCTCCACAGAAGAAAGATCTGGCCATCTCCTGTAAAGATTACAGCCTAGGAAACCCTATGAGGCAGTACTACACAGTCATGTGGGGTCATTATGAGTCGAAATTGACTCCATGCACCTAACAACAAGAGTTTGACATGCCTGAACTGGAGTGACTTGAGTTGAGAAGTAATAAGAGTAATTAAAATGGATTGAATTAAGTAGAGGGCAATCAGATTGGAGATAATTCTAAAAGCCAAGTACAGTAATTTGGGTTTGACCTGAGGAATTGTAAGGATATGTTGTTATCTCAGCATAGCACTAACAAGATGTAAGAGGGATTTATAGGAGGCTATTTTCAATGTGGCACAGTGATTAAGAGTTATGGCTGCTAACCAAAAGGTCAGCAGTTTGAATCCACCAGTAGCTCCTTGGAAACCCTATGGGACAGTTCTACTCTGTCAAATAGAGTCACTATGAGTCAGAATGGACTCGACGACAACAGATTTTTTTTTTTTTTTCCTATAAGGAGCCCTAGTGGTGTGGCAGTTAAGCCCTTGGCTTCTAACTAAAAAGGTTGGTGGTTCAAATCCACCAGCCACTCTGCAGGAGAAAAATGTGGCAGTCTGCTATCACAAAGATTAGAGCTTTGGAAACCCTATGGGGTAGTTCTACCCTGAGGGTTGCTGTGAGTCAGAATTGACTCCATGGCAACAGATACGGTTTTGGTTTATTCTTTCTGTAGGAAGCCTTGGTGGTACAGTGGTTAAACCACCTCAGCTGCTAACAAATGCCAGCGGTTTGAATGCAACAGTGGCTCCACAGGAGAAAAGACCTGGCAATCTGCTTCAATAAAGATTACAGCCTAGAAAACCCTATGGGGCAGTTCTACTCTGTCCTATAGGGTCTCTATGAGTCAGAATCTATTCTATGGCACACAACAACAACATTCTTTCTCTTCTGTTCAAAATGGATTGATGATTCAAATTAGAATCAGAAAGGCCTATGAAGAGCCTGTTGCAGAAATTTTGAAATACGAAAAGAATGGTCTATATTATGGTTGTAGCTGTACAAATGGAAAGAAACTTACAGATTGACAATCAATTTTGGTGGTGAATAAATGTGCTTAGATATATATTACCTTTGATAAGGTAAGTATACAAAGAAAAGAAATAAAGTCATCCCCTTCTTTTTATTAATCATTGGATCCTTCACGAGCCTTTTACATAGTTAGAAGGTCTTCTCTCTAGACATATAGTTGGGATATTCTTATCATGAAAATATTGCATACTAGAAGTAGAACTTGTTGAAATTATTACTCAAGGATTACATCAGTCTATGTATGTGATGGTTAAGATTGTGATCAACTTGCCTGGGCCATAATTCTCAGTGTTTCGGCAGTCGCATAATGTGATCACTTCCTTGTTGAGATATGATATGTGATCACCCCCATGATGGGATCTGTCGTGAGTAGCCAATCAGCTGAATGGGAGTTTCCTTGGGTGTGTAGCCTGCAGTGAGTGTGGGCGAATGTTCAGGCAGAGGCTCGAGGCTTTTGCTCGATCTGGATCCTGCAGCTGTCTAACTTCTGATTCTTGGGACTTGATCTAGCAGCTTACCTGTGGTCTTGCTTGCTGCTCTTGGGATTTGTCGATCTTCACAATCTGTGAGCGATAGCCCTGCTCTCCTGCCTGCTGATCTTGGGTTTGTCAGCACCTGCAGCTACATGAATCAGGAGAAGCCTCTTTCCTGACTCGTGGACTTGGGACGTTATAGCCTCTACAGCCATGTGAGCTATTTCCTTGATATAAATCTCTAAATAAATATATATTTACATGCTTTACTGGTTTTGCTTCTCTAGAGAACTTAGCCTAAGACAATGTACCAGAGAGGTTCTCCACATTTAATCTTGGAGTATTTTACACTTGAATAATTTTCAAATATTTCTCAATTAAACCCTAGTATTTTAAAATTGCCGAACCAATGTAACCATTCTTAAGGTGAGTACAATAAATTAGTAATTCTTTGAGTAATATCATAATTGTAAATGCTGTATTTACTCATATTAAATTAAATAGACCTGACATCATGTAATTAGAATGACATCAAATAATTAAATCTATTTAATAGCTTATCTACCTGCTCACTTACTATTTGCTTGTAAACATCAGTCTTCCCACTTGTTATTTGGCTGTTACAGTAAAGCTTTTAATCTTTATGTTGAAAGTACTCCGAAGACCCAATATGAGGAGGCAGGGAAACATAAAAATTAAGATCCCAGGAGCTGCCATCAGACAGCAATGTATTCAAACATTAAGTCTATTCTTCATTCTTTGTGAAATTTTGGTCAAGGTTAAAGACTGTCAAGCCTTGGCTTTCTTATCTTTAAAATGGGCATAGAAATAACACCTACACCATTGATTTATTTTAATATGTGGAGATAATATATGGAATTTTTTTTCAAACAGGACCTGGCATGCACTAATCAATAAATAATACCGTTATTATCATTGCTATTGTTATTGTTGTTATTTATTGACAAAATTTTTGCAAAGCTGGGAGTTCACTTTCAATTTTGTATAAGAACTGAACAACTTATTTTTTAACCATGGTAACTATTGTCTCTAGTTCCTTTTCTTCAAATTTGTTTCTAATATAAAATCCATTCTCTGTATGAAATATGCAGTTATTGAAATCATTAAGAATAAGGATTTCTGCAACTTTATAAAATCATCCAAGAATTAATTTTCTTTCGCTTGCTTTTTGCATTCCTCAAATTAATACCAAGAGTTGTTGCTGTTGTTAATTGCCATCCAGTCAGCTCCGACTCAGCCACCTTATATAGAACAGAAAGAAATGTTATTGGATCCCGTGCCATCTTAATGTCTTTGGTATGTTTGAGTCCATTGTTTTGGCTGTTGTGTCAATCCATCTCCTTGAAGGTTTCCTTAGTTTTCATTGACCCTCTACTTTACCAACCATGTTGTCCTTTTCTAGCAATTGATCTTTCTTGATGATGTTTCCAAAGTTAGCAAGACAAAGTCTCACCATCCTCGCTTCTAAGGAGCATTCGGTTTCTATTTTTTCTAAGACTAATTTGTTCATTCTTCTGGCAGTCCACAGTATATTCAATATTCTTCGCTAACACCATAGTTCAAAACGTATCGATTCTTCTCCGGTCTTTGTTTTTCATTGTGTATGAGGCAATTGAAAAGACCATGGGGTAAGATGCATCTTGGTCACCAAAGTGACATTTTTGCTTTTACTCAAAGGTAGGTAAAAATTTTTAAAAAAATCTAAATATGGAAACAATAAGAACTGAAAGACTGATAGCCATAGCTTTATGGCTCCCTTTTAAGAGATATATGTTTTATTCAGGTTTGCGCTAAAAATGAATGAACAGCTTGGAATTTAAGGTGAAAATTTAGGACAGAAGTCAGAGCTAAAGCCCAAAAGAATCAGCATATTTTAATACAAATATCATGTGTTTACAACTTAAACTTTAAACCTGATTCCACAAGTATATCTCTGATATTCAACTTTCTGATCTATAAATTTGAGGAACAGTGATTGCCTTACTTGACTGTTTAATGACTAGATAATATATTCAAGAACTCAGCACTACCAACTAAGGTCTGGTAGGGAATAATTTATAAAATCTATTCATCTTCTATATATATTTTTAACTCAAATAGACTTTAAGGGAAAGGCATGCAAAATAAGATAAGTAGCTCTGTCTGGCAAGATATTTTAATGGAATAAAACTTTTCAACTTGTCAAATATTAAATTTAACTAGAGATTACTTAGTAGAGATATATCTGGTATTATCATTGCATGTTCTAAAGAAATGGAGCTAATTGGTCATTGGAAACCCTGGTGGCATAGTGGTTAAGAGCTACAGTTAATATTATTACAGTTAATATTATTTCTTCCTTGAAGCAAATATTTACTGAACATCTATTTTGAGAATAGTTCTCTTAATATACACTGAATAGGGCATCGATATATAATTATTATATGTCATAACAATAGTCTTCCAGCATTTTACCTAGGGAAAAACAGTGTATTTACAAAATCAGATAAATACTATATAAGTAATAATACAGAAGATGTGTAATGTTGATAGACAAACTGCTACAAAGGTGGTGAGAATGGGGAAGGCAAATGGACTGAAGAGATTAGAAAAGATCTCTTGGTGGAAAGAAGATTTAAAGGGGAGATGTGCTTGAATAATGAGTAGAACTTGATGAATTAGAAAGAAAGAAAAGACAATGCCATCTTCATTGTCCAAAAAATAGGCCTGGCATGCCCCTACCTCCATGGATTTGTTCATATTTTTCTCCTCCTGGTAGCACTGTTTGGATGAGAAATGGGAGATGTATTTTCAAAGTTAGGCTTTGATTATCTTGTGAAAAAACTTCAATGCCTGATCGGTAGGTTTAAATTTTATTCTTTTAAACTTTAAATGTGCTGACCTTCGAGTGCTTTCTCCAAGAACAATCAGTTTTACAACCTATTTTAGCTTTTTATTCTGTTTCCTTCAACTATTCCTCACTTATGCGAATTTCCTGGTTATTTTCCTCCATATGCTAAATGCCACTATGCATGTGCACACGTGTGCGTGCACACACGCACACACCTATGCACACACACAAACTAGTTTTGTCTTTTTAAATCAAGAGCAGTGCATAAAACACAGCTGAAGGCAGAACTAGAATTGATGAGTTTACCTTGCTACTTTTATGTTAAGATTGCATTTCAGACCCTGATTACTCCATTTTAAGTAGCTCCACACTTGTTATTATTTATTAATTCTTGAGATTAACTTGAATCTTACATATAGTATGATGCAGAGGTCAATATATACCTGAAGAATATAATTGAAATAGCAACCAATGTTTTTACTTGATGGTGGTAGTTAAAAGAAATGGTTTATTTAGAAACGGTTTATCTATGTTTTAATTTTCTTTGTATTAAGGGTGTGCTACTAAATAATTTTTTCTCTAGCAAATGTTATTCTCTGACTTTGAAAAAAGTTTTAAACATTTATTCAAGGATTAATAGTATTCTTCCCAAATATATTGAAATTTGGGACATTAAATTCTTATCCTTGCATCATGAGATGTCTCATTTCAGTAGGACTGACCTGAGCATACTTCAGAAATCAGACTCCAGGGGCTTTGGACTTCCATATATATGTCCTGATCACTTTAACCATCCAAAAAAGTCCCTATATTTAACAAAATGTCTAAAAGTCTTATTTAGAATCCTTTGGTTGTTGATAAAAACACATTGTGATTTTTCATTTCTGTGTTTACTAATATTCAACTAGAGGACTGTTTACAACTTAACCCTGTAAAACAGCCTTAACCAATGTATAAGACGTGGCATAAAAATGCTTATGAAAATTCTATTGATTTTATAATACAAGTACTGAATAACTATTAATGTTACTTTTAAGGAAATACCGAATTTCCAACCCCTAGAACCATTTAACCCTGTTAAGCAATCTCCCCTAAACCACATATGGGAGTTCAATAGTATAACTGAGAATGTGGGACAATTGTACCCCTTTTGCATGGCTTGGTATCAAATTCACTAGGTTGAGATTTAGAGGGAATGGAGTCATAGAAACATATAACTCCCAGGATTTGGACTCATATTTTTCCCAAAAGCATTTTCCTTCCTGTGAATTCAGACATTTTACTGTGCAAGTCTCTCTGTCTGGTGCTCTAGAACCATGACCCCAAATCCTCCTTCCAGATAAATATCTTCCGATATATTGTGGCCTACAGACTCAGTAGTTCCTTCTTAATTCTCCAGCATGTAGTCTTTAATTTTCATTTTCTGGTCCTGACCCTGAACTTTCACCCAGTCCTCTTCTACTTCTGCTTTACCTTTAGCAATTGTCACATAGAAGCCGTGGTGGCACAGTGTTTAAAAGCTCAGCTGCTAACTCAAAGATTGGCAGTTCCAATCCACCAGCTGCTCCTTGGAAACCCTATGGGGCAGTTCCACTCTGTCCTATAGGGTCGCTGTGAGTTGGGATCGACTTGACAGCAAAGAGTTTGGTAATGTCAAATATATCCAAGGTCATACATAGAGACAGTTCTTCCTGTTGGTGACTTCTTATTTTTTCCAGAGTGGAGAGAATAACAGTGCACATTAAGAAAGAATAATCTGGATTTTAGTTGATCACTGCTATTTTTTCTTTTAGTAATGACGAAATAAAATTATTATCACATGCCTTTCATTCATATGTAAAAATGTTCATTAACTTTTGCCAACTTTGATGTGCTCTGCAATTTTTTTTCTTCCAGGATCCTTTACCATCATAGTCTACTGAATTGCTATTGTCCTTTGGCTTCTCTAGAGAATAACTATCTGACCTGAGAGTTATGAAAAGTGCAACCAAATGTTAAGAATTACATTGTGAGCAGGCCTACATACATCTTCTCTGTTAAGATACATTGAGAGAGGCAATGCTTGGAAAATTAATGTCTCTATTGAACCAGAAAATAGTCTTTATATTTCATAAGCCTTCAATGGCATATATCAGTTTATTTATTTTAACTGTTGACTACTAGTGTTTGCTGGGGGAAAAATCTTATTTCATTTAATAATTTCAAATGCAGCCTCTAATTTTCCTGCAATTACATTTAACTTAAAAATTATCTGTTTAATTTGGAAGATGAAATTAAGTATATAAATTCCAGTTATATGAGTTTACTATTATGAAGATTCTGTTTTATAAATCACCAAATTTAAATTTATTGAAATCAAACTACAGGTTGAACAATCTGATATGGCTTTGGTAATCTAAAACAGGAAAGTCCTAAACATGTGTTTTATTATGTGTAAGATTAATTTAGATTGTTTAGACACCATAAGTTTTTGTTTTGTCTTCATTGTTTACCATGTTATAGTATTTTTAGCATGTTAAGTGTTTAAATCTAAGATTCTGGAGAAATATCAAGTAAAATAAAGATTACTTTCAGCTTTATAGATTAAAAATTTATTGAGGTTGGCCTTGATAGTGACATAGAAATGGGAGGAAATTTCTTTTTTCTGTTTCAATCAAAGAACTAAATTTATGTTTACGGTGTTCTGCAAAGCAGCAATTTATTGTTCATAACTATATATTAACCACCTTCAACGTAGTAAGACATTGACAAGGAAACTAAAGTGAAAATATATTGCTTTTGCTCATTGCTAATTTATAATCTCATTTTTTTTTCTATTAAATACTTGGGAATTACTTTTCATTTGAAAATGTAGGAATTGAAATTCATTATAGTTTAAGATCTCATCCAGATTTACAATTCTTTATGAAAAATTATACAATATCTGGATTCTACATCTCTAGGGAAATTATGACCGACTAGATATTTGCTGGAGCCCTGATGGTGCAGTGGTTAAGAGCTAAGGCTGCTAACCAAAAGGTCCACTCCTTAGAAACCCTATGAGGTAATTCTACTGTGTCCTATAGGGTTGCTGTGAGTTGAAATAGACTCGATGGCAACAAGTTTTAGATATTTGGTATTGAATTTGAAGACATACAAACTTGACTGCGGAGGACTGATGAGAAGATAGTAATATCTCATGTTTGCAACTTGTATATTCTAACATAGTATTCATAAACTAACATGATATATTGGAAATTTTTTTTTGTCATCAGACAGATCCATGTTCAAATCTTGACTCTGTCATTTATTACTTATAAGTCCTTGGATAATATCTGTTTATATAAAGATTCAGATTACTTATCTATAGATTTAGGATGATAACACCTATTTAAGAGATTTGATACGTAGCTTAACATCAGTATAAGATGTACCTGGCATACAGAAGCTTTTAAAAATTTATTAAGAAATACTATATTTATTTTTATAAGTGAATGGTCTTTACTACCATGTCACTGTTTTATCAAACTATCTTTTTTTATTGATCTATGTGCTCAAATACCCAGAATTGTTACTGAATTAAGCTGAAATAAAACCAGGTAGGAGAAAGCTCTGCCCATATTCAGTTTTTTTTGGGGGGGGGGGTTTAGAACAATTGTTTTATATACCAAAATTTGAGTATTTTAAGTACTTATAAGGAAATAAGAAGGAAGTTACTAACATGAAAATAGAAAGAACTCTGGATTTGTAGAGTAACTCTTGTTTTCTGAATTACTGTTTATAAAACACAGCAAGGATACTTGGGAAGAAAAAAATGTATCCTTAGTAAATCATAAAATATATCACAGAGTCCTTATATTTTCATCCCTTATAAAATCTTCTTGAAACTCTCCTGCCATTGGGTTCATGACAATACACTCAACCAGTTTGTTTCCTACATACCTGGAATGCTCCATTGCTGACTATCCCTGTTAGCTATTAAATGCTACAGTTTGTAGTCTTGGTTCTAGGCCATCTTCTTATCTTACTCCAGTTTTTTTCTAGGAAGGAATCTCACTCTCTCTGTGGTTTATTGACCGTTAATGTTGTTAACTCTCAATTTTTTACTCCATTTTATACTTCTCTTGTGAGTTTCATAATGATATACCCAAATGCCTACATAAAATTTTCATTTTAATATTATAATTCATCATTCCTAACTGTAACTCACAAATTTAACTTCCAAAATCTGTTTTTTGCCCAGCATTTTTTTATTATTAAAAAACAAACAAAAAACTATCTTCTAGTCAATTGCTCTAGTCAATAGTGTAGAAATCTGGAAATCATTCTTGACACAATCCACTTGCTTGCCTTTCATATCCATTTAATCACCAAGGGCAACCAATGCCAACTTCTAAGTATTTTCAAATGAAATCCCTAATCTACCAAAAAGTATAAAGCTATCACCACCTCCCTGTACAGACTGTGGGCATATCCACCTGTTTTGTTACTTTATTTTCATTCTTGCTGTTCCATGATTAATTTTGCATATTCCAGTCACATTGTTCAAAAAATTTGATATGATCATAACAATTCCTACCTTAAACTCCTTCATTATTCT
This sequence comes from Trichechus manatus latirostris, assembly GCF_000243295.1. NCBI lineage: Eukaryota > Metazoa > Chordata > Mammalia > Sirenia > Trichechidae > Trichechus > Trichechus manatus. The sequence goes on from NW_004444031.1 coordinate 8,720,628, forward strand.
TTGTGCAAAATCTTAACTTCCTCTAGAAGTTTTATATCAAAGTTTGCAAATTTTGATGCCTACAGATTGATGAAAAATGAATAGTTATTCAATGCCACAAAAGCACAGTGCTACTTATTTTCAGGAAACTGAATCTATTTGGGTAAGCATGCAGAATAGTAAGAAAACTTCTGATATGTCAAGGGAAACTTAAAATTCAGAATATTACCATATCGTTAGATTTTTTGAGAATCTGCAAATTAATACTTTTGTATGGTATCTGTGATTTTTTAAAAGTGGCAGTTAACAAAAAGAAAATTAATGAAACTTTGTGTGGTTCAAAGAAAACAAGTCTGCAAGTCAAAACTAGTCTGCATGACACCAATCCCCACCTCTGCTTAATAAGTTCTGCCTCCCACTTACCCTGTACTCTCTCCACTTACCCTCTAGATTGTTTTCATATCAGTATTTTAACTATTTTATTCTTACAGAAATTCTCACATGTTTTCCTTTATGGATATATCCACACCTCTTTTTCTTAACTTCTCTGGATTCTTGATTACTTTACCTGCACACAATACACCTCTATGGCAACACCTCTCTGCAAGAACAGTTGTATACTTACATTTGCTGTTTAATATCTGTATCTTCCACTGAACTGTTAATTCCATGAAAACAAGGAACATTGTCTTTCGGTACATGACAAGTGCTCAATAAATATGGTTTTTAAAATAAGGAATGTTTAATTATCTGACTGCCATCACATAGACATTAAGATGGTGAAAAAAAGAGAAGCAGTTGCTTAAGGTAAACGTAAACTCTGGCTCAACACAAATGAAAAAATAGAGAAAATATAAAAGGTGAAATTAAGAGTTAAAAGAATCAGAGTTGTCTTTGTAATTACATAGAATAGAAATAACTAAACACAAATCCATGTCTTAGGGTACTCTGTCAAATAAATATAAAGCACAAAGCTGATAGATTAGGACCAAACAAAACACATAGTTAACAGAAGGGGAAGGGTGCATAACGTTCAAAAATTTTGTTGTCTGGAAAATTTTATTATACATAATACATTATTTACCAAAAAAGTTCAAATGAAGAGATATTACTGGGTTTTAGGAGCATCAGGAAAGGATAAGTGAGCTATTACCCTCTTGCCCCTGTGTTTTTTACTTTCAGAAGCCAAGAGTGGAAAATTAAGGATTAGAGGAGGACCCAGTGCCCATTATGGCTTCAAATAAATTAGCTGTTCCTCTGCTTTTATGTGTGTGTGTGTACACATACATACATACACACATAAACAAATGATATGTATAAATTTATTAGGCACCCTGGTGGCACAGTGGTTAAGACCTTGGCTGCTAACCAAAAAGTCAGCAGTTCGAATCCACCAGCTGCTCCTGGAAACCCTATGGGGCAGTTCTATTCCATGCTATAGGGTCGCTATAGGGCTGACTTGACAGCAATGGGTAAATATTTATTAAATTGTATGCATAATTATTTATTTTAATTTTTGAAGATGTTTACACAAAATAAGTAACATAAACATCACACATTCCCTCCTCCCCCCAATTTTATCTTCGGTCATTCTCTCATTTAGATATCAATCTTCAATCCCGATGATAATAGTGCATAACTTTCAAATGTAAGTTTTGGTGTCAGATAGATATAGGTATAATTTATGGTTCTATTTTGAGACACTTTAAATTTTACATGATATTCTTGATTCAACTATCTCTAAATAGATGTAAAATATTTATTTAAAATTTGTAATAGATTAAATAATTTTTAAATGACTATTGTCTACCTAGTACATAAGTGGTCTTGATAAACATTTGTTTTTTGTTGCTTCATCTAAGTAGCCTTTTCTTCTGCCTTTTTATTCTCCCATTAACAATACAAACATTTTTTATATGTTAATTTTTTTCTGTTTCTCTGTTTTCTACATATAGAAAATATTTAAAGGACTTTTATGCTTTCTCTTTTATTATCAGAAGGAAGGAATGTTACTTAGGCTTCTTAAGCTATTTATATGGTGTTTAGTTTCAAGGATAAGCCCTCTCCAAAACAAACATGGCACAAAATACTCTATTTTTTTCTTTTTTATTGATTTTTCCGGGGTGCCTGAAATTCCTTCTTTTCTTTCTCTTTCAGGTTATTTATTACATGCAAGATTCTTGTTAAAACAATTGTTAGGAGGTGAAGCCAAGATGGCGGAATAGTCAGACACTTTGTGTAGACCCTCTTAGAACAAAGACGTGAAAAAACAAATGAATTGAATATATATGACAATCTAGGAACTCTAGTCATCAAAGACAAAGCTGAAGCATTGGACTGAGCAGCAGGTGGAAAGAGAAACAATTCAAAAACAGTGAAAATGAGGAATTATGGATCAAGGGATTGCCGGCATCCTCCTAGCCCAATCTGCACAGTGTACACAACTGAGGCAAGTAGCAACATCCCAAGCCAAAATCCACCCCATATGGCACAGTCAAGCAGCAGCAAATCTGCATGTGCCTCCAGAACCAAACCAGGAGTGACACCAGAACTGTGAAAATTAAAAACAATCTCCCAACCCATGACATGTTCTGGAACCATAATCCTTTCCCCCACCAGAGTTCCATGACCAAGGAGCACTCCCTTCCCCTCATCCATTGCCCACTCTGTTCTGACGTCAGTCCTGCAGTGTTCAACAACACCACATCCCCTAAGCTGGGAACTCACAGCTGGGTCCAGAGGCATCTGCTCAATCATCCAGCCACTGGTGTGGGGGGTTCATGGGCTTGCAGTGTCTTCACTCACACCCTTCACCCACACCCCAGAGCCTTGCAGGCCAACCCAACACCACACACTCTCACTAGGACAGAATGAGCAGGGCATCCTCCTGGAATCCATTTTCACTTGAAGCATCCAAGTGGGGAGCTACAGATCTGTGACATTTGACACTGCCCCAACTCCTAAGAAGGGGCCCCACCCACCCACACCAGGGACCTGAATACCAGCAATACCACCCAATCAATCTAGCTGCCCACAACAAGGTCCTGAGAATTTGTGGTGCTTCTGAATCCCTCCAGCCAATGGCATCAGGTGTCCTAGGACCAGCTGCACTACCCCTCCCATGAAGTGTTCTAACAGACAGGGATACACCCTCAATCCAGGCACCCGGGGGGCAGTCAGCAGCTGCCTGTCTATGCCCCACATATCACCCTCCACTGCAACCAGAGACTTGTGCCTGCTCCAAACACACCCATGAAGACCTGACCACATAAGACTGTAGGTGAGAGTCTCCACACCACACACTCATAACCGATGGCCTGGACACCTGTGCCCTGAACATTTGTACCTCCACAAGAAGAGTGAAAAGACTCCTGGGATCATACACCTATAGCTGCTCTGACTACCTGGAGACAAATAGTGAGAGCTTCAATGACGCCAACAACCAGAGTAGCATGTGCATCCAGCCTACTTGGACATATCAAAACAAAATAAAAATACAGGATGCAGTAAAAAAAAAAAAAATACATTAAATAAATAAATATAATAACTTATTGATGCCTTGGAGACAAAAGTCGATATCAAATCACATAAAGAAGCAGGACAAGATAGCTCCAGAAAGTGAACAAAATAAAGAACCTGAAAACTTTCTGGAGGAAGATAAAACAATGGAACTACCTGATATAGAATTCAAAAGACTAATATACAGAGCTCTCCAGGATATCAGGAAGGAGATCAGGCAACACAGAGACCAAACCAAGGAATACACAGACAAAGCAATGGAAGAATTCAGGAAAATAATACAAGAACAAAAAGATAGAGTAAACAGGCTGCTAGAAACCATACAGAAACAGCAACTAGAAATCCAAAAGATTAACAATAAAATTTTAGAATTAGACAACTCATTAGAAGGTCATAAGAGCAGAATTGAGACAATGGAATACAGAATTAGTAAGATTGAAGATAAATTCCTTGATGACAATTTGCTTGGTGAAAAATCAGAAAAAGAATGAAAAAAAAAAAATGAGGAAAGTCTAAGAATTATGTGGGATGCTATTAAGAGAAAAAAACCTATGAGTGATTGGAGCACTAGAACGGGGCCAGAGGTGGGGGTGGGGCTGGTAATGGAAAATACAGAGAGAATTGTTGAAGATTTGCTGGCAGAAAACTTCCCTAATGTCATGAAAGATGGGAGGACATCTTTCCAAGAAGCTCAAAGAACTCCATTCAGGAAAGGCCCTAAAAGAAAGTCACCAAGACATAGCATAATCAAACTTGCCAAAACTAAAGACAAAGAAGAATCTTGAGAGCAGCTAGGGATAAATGAAAAGCTCCCTGCAAAGGAGAACCAAGAAGACTAAGCTCAGATTACTCAGCAGAAACCATACAGGCAAGAAGGCAATGGGATGACATATATAAAACCTTGAAGGAAAAATACTGCCAGCCAATAATTACATATCCAGAAAAACTGTCTTTCAAATATGATGCTGAAATTAGATCATTTCCAGATAAATAGAAATTAAGGGAATTTGTAAAAACCAGGCCAGAATTACAAAAAATATTAAAGAGAGTCCTTTGGTTAGAGAACCAACAATGTGAGAGAACAAGCCAAGACTAAGACACAGGACAGATCAATCAGATATCAACTCAAATGAAGAATTCACAAAAACAAATCAAAGCTAAAAGGCTGAAAATAGGGAATCAGAGGTGTCAGTATGTAAATGATGACAACATCAAAACAAAAAAGAGTGAATAAACGGTGTAGTCATAGAACTTCCATATGGAGAGGAAGCCAAGGCAATATCAAGAAATAAAAGACTAGTTTACACTTAGAAAAATAAAGGTAAATTTCAAGGTAACTACAAAGGAAGCTAACAAACTTACCCATCAAAATAAAAAAGAAGAAAAACATAAAGACTCAGCAAACACAAATCAACAATAATAAAAGAGAAGGAAAGAAAATACATAAAAAAAAAAAAAAGAACAGCACAGGAAGTTAAGCAGAACAAAGAAACGGTTGACACCACAAAAATAAATCAATAAAAATGACAGCAATAAACTCATACTTATCAATAATTACACTGGAAGTAAATGGCCTAAATGCACCAATAAAGAGACAGAGAGTGGCAGAATGGATTTAAAAAAAAAGTCCGTCTATATGCTGTCTACAAAAAATACACCTTAGGCATAAAGATGGAAACAAACTAAAACTGAAAGGATGGAAAAAAATATAGCAAGCAAACAGTAACCAAAAAAAGTCTAAGAGTGGCAATATTAATCTCTGATAAAATAGACTTTAAAGCAAAATCCACCATAAAGGATAAGGCAGGACGGACATTAAATAACGATTAAAGGGCCAATACACCAGGAGAACATAATCACAATAAATATATACACACCCAATGACAGGACTGCAAAATACATGAAATAAATTCCAACAGCACTGGAAAGAGAAATAGTTCCACAATAATAGTAGGAGACTAACATACCACTTTCGGTGAAGGACAGAATATCTAGAAAGAAACTCAATAAAGATACAAACGATCTATGCCACAGTTAAACAATTGGACCTCATAGACATGTACAGAACACTCCACCCAACATTAGCAAAGTATACATTCTTTTCCAACGCACATGGAACATTCTCCAGAGTAGACAGAATAGGCATTTTAGGTCACAAATTAAGTATTAACAAAATCCAAAACATCAAAATAATGCAAATCATCTTCCATGATCATAACGCTATAAAAGTAGAAATCAATTACAGAAACAGGAAGGAAAAAAAATCAACACGTTGTTTAAAAACAACTGGGTAATAGAAGAAATCAAGGATGGAATACTAGAATCAAATGAGAATGAAAACACATCTCACCAAAACCTTTGAGACACAGCAAAAACAGTGCTGAGAGGTGAAATTTACGGAAATAAATGCACATATCAAAAAAGAAGAAAGGGCCAAAATCTAAACATTAACCCTATAACTTGAACAAATAGAAGCAAAGAAGTCCCTAGGCAACAGAAGAAAGGAGGTAATAAGGATTAAAGCAGAAATAAATGAAATAGGGAATAGAAAAACAATTAAAAGAGTCAGCAAGACAAAAAGTTGTTCCTTTGAAAATATCAACAAACCATTGGCCTAACCGACAAAAGAAAAACAGAAGAGGAAGCATATAACCGGAATAAGAAGCAAGACGGGTGATACCACCACAGACCTAACTGAAATAAAATGGGTCATAGCAGAATATGATGAAAAATTGTACTCTGACAAATTTGAAAGCTAGAGGAAATGGAAAAACTTCTAGAAACACACTACCTAGCTAAACTAATACGAACTGAGGTAGAAAAGCTAAACAGATGCATAACAAAAGAAGAGATTGAAGAGGTAATTAAAAAATAAAAAAGTAAACTTCTCAACAACGACAACAAAAAAATCCCGGGCCTGGACGGCTTCACTGGAGAATTCTACCAAACTTTCAGAGAAGAGCTAACACCAGTACTACACAAGCTATTTCAGAGCATAGAAAAGGAAAGAATACACCTGAACTCATTCTCTGTAGCCAGTATAACCCTGATTGCAAAACCAGGCAAAGACATCACAAAAAAATTTAAACTATAGGCAAATATACCTCATCAAGATAGGCACAAAAAATTTCAACAAAATTCTAACCAATAGAATTCAACAGCTTATCAAAAAAATAATACATCATGACTAAGTGGGATTCATACCAGGTATGCAGGGGTGGTTCAACGTTGGAAAATCAATGAACGTAATCCACCACATAAATAAAATAAAAGCAAAGATGAGAAGTCTGGAAGGGACAGGAAAACTGGAGGAATGGAAATGGGGAATCCAGGGTAGAAAGGGGAAGGGGAAAAGTGCTGACACATTTTGGGGATTGCAACCAATGTCACAAAACAACGTATGTATGAATTTTTGAATGAGAAACTAACTTGAGCTGTTAACTTTCACCTAAAGCACGTTATTTTTTTTTAATTGCAAAATAATAAAATAAAATAATGCTATATAGGTGTGGCAATGGACTTTTACAAATATCTAATTAAAATTACTTCCAATTAATTAATCCAACTGTAAGTACAATAATTCTGACAAATTAAAAAATATATATAGTATACAGTTCTTAAAATAGTTTATTTGCTTTAAGAGTAAGCCATGTGGCTATATGTATCTATCACTCCTCAGTGGAAAATCATATGATTACCTGGATTAGATTTTTCTGAGATTTTCAGTGGAGGTAAGGAAAAAAACAAAAAAAATTCAAGATGTTAAAATTTTTTCCAGTTAAATATGGTACCTTAGAAGAAATAACATTGAATATAATGGCAGTTTAAACTGGGGTCCGAGGTGGGGGGGGGGGAATCTCAAAAAATGAAGTACCAGTTATAACCAACCAAGTACCAATCTTTTTGACATATACCAGTGGATAAAAATCCCCAAGATTTTTGCTTACTTAAAATAGAATAAAGATTGTTGTTGTTAGGTTCCCTGAGTCAGTTCCAACTCATAGGGACCCTATGAAAATAGAAAGAAACACTGCCCAGCCCTGCTCCATCCTCTAGATTGTTATGATGTTTGAACCCATTGTTGCAGCCACTGTGTCAGTCTATCTCCATGAGGGTCTTCCTCTTTTACCCTTACCCTCTACTTTACCAAGCATGATGTCCTCCAGGGACTGATCCTTCCTGATAACATGTCCATAGCATGTGAGACGAAGTCTCGCCATCCTTACTTTTAAGGAGCATTCTGGCTGTGCTTCTTGCAAGACAGATTTGTTGGTTCTTTTGGTAGTCCACGGTGTATTCAATGTTCTTCGCCAACACCATAATTCAAAAGCATCAATTCTTCTTTGGTATTCCTTATTCATTGCCCAGCTTTCACATGCAGAAGAGGCTATCGAAAACACCTTGGCTGGGACAGGAGCACTTTAGTCCTTAAAGTGACATCTTTGCCTTTTAACACTTTGAAGAAGTCTTTTGCAGCAGATTTGCCTAATATAATACATCTTTTGATTTCTTGACTGCTGCTTCCATGGGTGTCCAATGTGGATCCAAGTAAAATGAAATCCTTAACATCAATCTTTTCTCCATTTATCATGATGTTGCTTATTGGTCCAATTTTGCAGATTTTTGTTTTCTTCATTTTGATGTGAAATCCATACTGAAGGCTGTGGTCTTTGATCTTCAGCAGTAAGTGCTTCATGTCCTCTTCAATTTCAGCAAGCAAGGTTGTGTCATCTGCATATCACAGGTTGTTATTGAGTCTTCCTTCAATCTTGATGCCCCTTTCTTCTTCATCTAGTCCAGTTTCTCAGATTATTTGCTCAGCATACAGATTGAATAAGCATGGTGAAAGGATACAACTCTGACATACACCTTTCCTAACTTTAAAGCACAAAGTATTTCTTTGTTCTGTTTGAACGACTGCCTCATGAGCACACTTAAGTGTTCTGGAATTTCCGTTCTTTGCAAGGTTATCCATAATTTGTTATGATCCACACAATCAAATGAATTTGCATAGTCATTAATCACAGGTAAACATCTTTCTGGTATTCTCTTTCAGCCAGTATCCATCTGACAGCAACAATGATGTCCCTGGTTACACATTCTGAATCTGTCTTGAATTTCTGGCAGTTCTCTGTGGATGTACTGCTGCAGCCACTTTTGAATGATCTTCAGAATAATTTTACTTGCTTGTGATATTAATGATATTGTTTGATAATTTCCACATTTGTTTGGATCACCTTTCTTTGGAATAGGCATAAATGTAGATCTCTTCCAGTCGGTTGGCCAGGTAGCTATCTTCCAAATTTCTTGCCATAGACAAGTGAGCACTTCCAGAGCCGCATTCCTTCGTTGAAACATCTTAATTGGAATTCCGTCAACTCCTGAAGGCTTTTCACCAATGTCTTCAGTGCAGCTTGGACGTCTCTTCCTTCGGTACCATCTGTTCTTGATCATATGCTACCTCCTTAAATGACTGCACGTTGATCAAATCTTTTTGGTACAGTGACTGTGTATGCCTTTCATCTTCTTTTGATGCTTTCTGATGCTTCATTCAGTATTTTGCCCATAGAATTCTTCACTATTGCAACTCGAGGCTTGATTTTTTTCTTCTGTTTTTTCAGCTTAAGACATGCTGAGCGTGTTCATATCATATTAAGAAATTTATATGACAGTGTCCAGAAAATATTATATACCATTTTAACACTTATTGTTCCTGTTATTACTATTATTATTAAATGTGTTTTTTAAAGAGTAAACATTTAGGAAAGTATTTTTCTATTAGTATTAAAAGTAGATATCAGGTTGATCTGCATTTACTAAAGAATTGAAAAAGCAATGGTATTCATGTTCTTTAAGGATGTTTTGTGGTAAGCTACAATGGAGAATATAGGGCACTTTCTAAAATCCATTTCTCTTTCTGTCAAAAGGACACAAAAATAAGGTGGCTGGTGCCAGTCCTCATGGTAGCTTTAGTTACATATATACTGAAAAATAGTGATTGAATTAAGGCTGAAACTAATTTGCCTTGGATCATCATGTATACCAAGTAATTTTCTCTCAATATTTTAAAAATATTCGATAGTTTTAGATTGTATTTTGTTAATAACTATGTAAAATTTTCTGATATGCTAATTTTACCAATTGTTTTACTTTCATAAAATGTGTACTATATTTTTTCAAAAGAAGAGAGAAAAATAATTACTGAAGCCAACAACTGTTTTATATAGATTGCAATCATTATTTAAATAATCCCTAATTACTATTGTTACTTCCAGAACATGAGAAATCTGAAAGGCAATTTTTTTCACATCCAATAATCCTTTATTTTATTGTGTAAAAGCTTATCACTCTGCTTTGCATTTGAATGAAGTTAGTAATAAAATAACTATGGCTATTCTAAAAGATTTACTGTCACAACATTAATTATTTGAGAAATTAAAAGACAGGAGAAAGCTCAAACACCATTATGAAAGCATAGAAAGAAGTATGATTCATAGTTTAAATAATCTGCATAATCTTACTCTATGTATGTATTTAAAGTTTTGAAAGGTAAGATCTCTTCCAATACTTAATAAATCTGTGCTCTTCTATGAGTTATTAGTCACATATATAAAGTCTACTCCAAAAAAAAAGGGAGGAATGGGGAAACTTTAACACTTAAAACTATTGTGTCACCTGTTTGCACAATAATTTTCATTTAAAAATAGGAGTTAGAAGGGAAAATTGTCTAGTACTACAAGGTCCACTGCTTATCTTAACAATATGTTCTTCATAAAATATAAAATATAAAAATAACTCCTCACGAGTTTGTTTTCTAAATAGAGAGAGAATGCTATGTCTTTTGACTATAATTTTTTTCTGCATCCAGTTCATTACCAGTCTTCTTGGCATAATGGAATTGTGTCTTAAAATTGATCTATCGTGTGCCTGTGTGTGTTTGCACACGTATGTGTATGTTTTGTTTGATGATATCCCAAGTAATAGTCTTTTCTGTGTTACAATCGGCAAACATCATTAGATCAAGGGGCTGTCTTCACAGAGTAAGTGGGAAAGTCTTCTCTTCTCCACAGAATGTTTTTCTTTTTATTATTGATCTATTCACAATGCATTGTTCCTCAGTATTTGAACTATGTTCTTTTAAGACAAAGTTTCTTGCACATTTCAAATTCAAGACAGAAATTCACTGAATAAAAACAAAAATCTCGTCACACTCAAAGACACTAAAATAATCAGTCCAATACTAAAAAGGTCACAAATAATTTTGATGTATTCATTACTACAGTAAAATAATATTTTCTTATATATATGAGAAGATTTATACCTATAGCTATACACTACTTACCAAGGCAATGTTTATAAGGCATTATAACTGAGCATTTCTTTTTATTTCTTATAGTCACTTGTTAGAGAAGAACATTGACAAATACAACCATGTGTCATTCTCCACTATCATTTTTGCCTCTCCATTCACTCAGACTAATAAACTCCAATGCTCTTCAAGAAGTAAACAAGATTCAATATACTACTTGGTTCCTGGGGAGTCCATCATGTAAGAACATTCTGACTTATTTTAGAATATTAAAATAGAAGCCTATAATCCATTTGTGACAAACAGTAGCATGACATTTTGAACCAACTTGAAGTTAAAAACGAAACAAGTTGAGTTCTATTTTACAGTACTTTATTATATGGTATAGCTTCATTAATCATATTGTTGATGTTCTGTTTTTAAAGGATGAAAACAAAGTTACTGTGGTGTGCAGTGCTAAAACATGTTTTAAGACTAATATGAAGGATCAGCTTCATGGAAGTGACTTTAGCTCAATTTTCTATAACCTTCTCAGGTTGAATATTCTGGGAAGGGGCACTAGCACAGTAGCAACGGAGAGCAGTATGTTGCTGGAGAAGAAACTTAACTTCATCAGGTTCCTGCCCATAAACCTGGAAGAGCGAATCTAAATATTCATGATAGTGTTGACTATATGATGAGACTAGTTAAGATTGATGATCCTTAGAAATATTGAATACTCTGGGAAATGATCAAGCTTTATTTCATCTTTGAATTGGATGTCTTGTAATGCATATGGGAATGTATGTTTGTGTGTGTACAAAATATTTTACTGCTTCTGAAATAATAGTTTAGCTAACAGTGCTTTTCAATTTCCATATAGCTTCTACATACACGATAGCATCTAAATCAGTGTGTGTATGAAAAGGCTCAGAAGGATTAATCCAGTTGTCCAAAGATTGATAATAAGTGGAATAGCTACTATTTGAACCTGTCTTCAGATTTATATCCCAATGGATCTCCTTAATCAGTAAAAAATTAAATCAAAATAATAATACAGTATTAGTACATAAACCATTACCTAGTTTATAGTAAATTATAATAAACATTTGTTGAAAGTAATACATGTATTTTGCAACTATTAAACTCCTTTATATTAAATGTAAGAATAGTTCCTAATCATGGTAACACAGTACAATGGTTTTGGATAAATCTTTTTTTTTTTTTTTTGCCCCTCAGGGCAGAATCCTGAATTTTTCAAGGAAAAATTGTAAGTTTTAAAATAGTTCTGTGTAACCCCCACTCCTCTTATCTTGATCATTACTCGAGATTCAGGCAAGAAGGAATGATCCTTTCTGGGAACAGTACGTTTAATGAACAAACTGCATTACTGAGTCCTGCAGACCAAGAAGATGTGATGGAGGTAGAGTCAGAAAGATTTTTGAATCAATTTTTGAAGAAGATTTTTCAAAAATCAACAATACCATATGTCTGAGGATAGCAGGGACCTTGAAGTGCCAGCACCATTGTTAGACTGCAAATGATACAGAAAGTCAAGCATAGCACATAACACAAATTAGTTTCAGGGCCGTAATTTTGTAGCTGATATTGGCTGATCCATCTGGAACAGTAATACCAGTACCAGTTGCTGTTGAGTCAATTCCAACTCATGGCAACTCTATCAGCAAAAGAACACTTAAAAAATGCTCAGACATTTAAGGAAATCTCCGTGACTTAGGGGCTGCTCTGAGCCAGTGGGCTTTGCTTCAGGTGACAGAGTGGAGTACGATGTTTCCTCCAAATGGACAACTGCCATTTTTGCATATAAAACTTAGATGCCACTGACCCCAAGCCTGCTGTGTTCTAGAATATAAAATATCCATTTGACAAGCAAGAATTTTTGGGCCCTTCCTATGTTATTAGTCACTGAGTTTAAGTTGATTTACCTCAAAATGGGAATTTCAGGCCTGATAGTCACACAGTCTCAAAGAGTAAAATATTCACCTTTGACAAGAGCCCAGTTCAGTGGTGAACTAATAGTTTTACTTTTTGTTTTGTTTTTGTTTGTTTTCAAAAGATATATATTTCATACCAGTGTTCCCGTTGCCCTTGAATCAATTCTGACTCATAGTGACATCATAGGACAGAGTAGAACTGCCTCATAGGATTTCCAAGACTGTTGTCTTTTTTAATAACTTTTTTTTTTTTTTACTGTTGTAGTTTAAATGAAGTTTACATTTCAAGTTAGTCTCCCATACAAAAATTTATACATACATTGTTATGTGACCCTAATTTCTCTCCCCATAGTGTGACAGCACACACCTCCTTTCCACCCCTGATTCCCCATGTCCATTCAACCAGCTCCTAAACATCTCTGCCTTCCCATCTCACCTATGGACAGAAGCTGCCCATTTAGTCTCTTGTATCTACTTGAGCTAAGAGGCACAATCCTCACGAGTATCACTTTATGTCCCACAGTCCAGTCCAATCCCTGTCTGAAAAGTTGGCCTAGGAAATTGTTTTAGTTCTGGACTGATAGAGAATCCAAGGGCCGTGCTTTCCGGGGTTCCTCCGGTCTCAGTCAGACCATTAAGTCTGGTCTTCTTACTAGAATTTGAGTTCTGCACCCCACCTTTCTGCTGTTCCATCAGGGACTCTCTGTTGTGTTCCCTGTCAGGGTGGTCATTGGTGATAGCTGGGCACCATCTAGATCTTCTGGTCTCAGGCTGATGAAGTCTCTGGTTTATGTGGCCCTTTCTGTCTCTTGGGCTAATACTTTCCTTGTGTCTTTGGTGTTCTTCATTCTCCTTTACTCCAGGTGGTTGGGACCAATTGATGCATCTTAGATGGCCCCTTGCAGCTTTTAAGACCCCAGATGCCACTCACCAAAGTAGGATGCAGAACATTTTCTTAATAAGCTTTGTTATGCCAATTGACCTAGATCTCCCCTGAAAGCATGGTCCCCAGACCAGTACCCCTGCTACTCTGTCCTTTAAAGTGTTTGATTGTATTCAGGAAACTTCTTAGCTTTGGTTTAGTCCAGTTGTGCTGACTTCCCCTGTAGTGTATGCTGTCCTTCCCTTCAACTAAGATAATACTTATCTACTATCTAGTTAGTGAATAACCCTCACCCTCTCTCCCCACCCTCGTAACCATCAAAGAATGTTGTCTTCTGTGTATAAACCTCTTCTTAAGTTCTTACACTAGTGGTCTTATACAATATTTGTCCTTCTGTGACTGACTAAATTCACTTAGCATAATGCCCTCCAGATTCCTCCATGTTAGAAGATGTTTCACGGCTTCATTGTTGTTCTATATTGTTGCATAGAATTTTTTTGTATGGATATACCACAATTTGTTTATCCATTCGTCCATTGATGGTCACCTAGGTTGTTTCCATCTTTTTGCTATTGTGAACAGTGCTGAAATGAACATGGGTGTGCATATATCTATTCATGTGACGGCTTTTGTTTCTCTAGGATATATTCCAAGGAGTGGGATAGCTGGATCATATGGTACTTCTATTTCTAGCTTTTTAAGGAGGTACCAAATCAATTTCCAAAGTGGTTGTACCATTTCACATTCCCACCACAGAGTATAAGTGTTCTAGTCTCTCCACAACCTCTCCATCATTTATTATTTTGTGTTTTTTGCATTAATGCTAGCCTTGTTGGAGTGAGATGATACCTCATTGTAGTTTGGATCTGCATTTCTCTAATGGCTAATGATTGTGAACATTTCTTCATGTTTCTGTTAGCCACCTGAATATCTTCTTTGGTGAAGTGCCTGTTCATATCCTTTGCCCATTTCTTAACTGGGTTATTTGTCTTTTTGTTGTTGAGATTTGGTAGTATCTTGTAGATTTTAGAGATTAGATGCTAATCAGATTTGTCTTAGCCAAAAATTTTTTCCCAGGCTGTAGGTTGTCTTTTTACTCTTTTGGTGAAGTATTTTGATGAGCATTAGTGTTTGATTTGTAGGAGCTCCCAGTTATCTAGTCTCTCTCCTGATGTTTGTGCTTTGTTACTTATGGTTCGTATTGTGTTTATGCTATGTATTAGAGCTCCTAGCATTGTCCCTATTTTTTCTTTCTTGATCTTTATCATTTTTGATTTTATATTTAAGTCTTTGATCCATTTTGAGTTAATTTTTGTGCATGGTGTGAGTATGGGTCTTGTTTCAGAATTTGCAGATGGATATCCAGTTATGCCAGCACCATTTGTTAAACAGACTGTCTTTTCCCACTTAACGGACTTTGGGCCTTTGTCAAATATCAGCTGCTCATAGGTGGATGAATTTATGTCTGGATTCTCAATACTGTTCCATTGGCCTATGTATCTGTTACTGTACCAGTACCAGGCTGTTTTGACTACCATGGCGGTATAATAGGTTCTAAAATCAGGTAGTGTGAGGTTTCCCACTTTTCTTCTTTTGAGTAATGCTTAACTTATTTGGGGCCTCTTCCCTTTCCATATGAAGTCAGTGATTTATTTCTATGTCTTATTAAAAAATGTCAGTGTAATTTGGATCAGGATTGCATTGTATCTGTAAATCGCTTTGGGTAGAATTGACATTTTCACAATGTTGAGTCTACCGATCCATGAACAGGGTATGTTTTTCCACTTATGCAGGTCTCTTTTGGTTTCTTGCAGTAGTGTCTTGTAGTTTTCATTGTACAGGTTTTCTATGTCTCTGGTTAGATTTATTCCTAAGTATTTTATCTTCTTGGGGCTATTGTAAATGGTATTGATTTGGTGGTTTCCTCTTCGAGGTTCTCTTTGTTTGTGTAAAGGAATCCAACTGATTTTTGTATGTTTGTCTCGTATCCTTCTACTTTGCTGAAATCTTCTATTAGTTCCAGTAGTTTTCTTGTGGATTCTTTAGAGGTTTTCTGTGTATAAGATCATATCATCTGCAAATAGAGATACTTTGACTTCTTCCCTACCAATCTGGATGCCCTTTTATTTCTTTTCCTAGCCTAATTGCTCTGGCTAGGACCACCAGCACAGTGTTGAATAAGAGTGGTGATAAAGGGCATCCTTGTCTGGTTCCTGTTCTCAAGGGGAATGGTTTCAAACTCTCTCCATTTAGGATGATGTTGGCCGTTGGCTTTGTATAAATGCCCTTGATTATACTGAGGAATTTCCCTTCTATTCCTATTTTGTTGAGAGTTTTTTTTAACATGAATGGGTGTTGGACTTTGTCAAATGCCTTTTCTGCATTGACTGATAAGATCATGTGGTTCTTGTCTTTTGTTTTATTTATATGATGGATTATGTTGATTATTTTTCTGATTTTGAAACATCCCCACATACCTGGTATAAATCATACTTGATCATGGTGAATTATTTTTTGATACATTACTAAATTCTATTGGCTAGAATTTTGTTGAGAATTTTTTGTCAATGTTCACGACTGATCTTGGTCTGTAATGTTCTTTTTTTGTGGTGTCTTTACCTGGTTTTGGTATCAGGGTTATGCTGGCTTCA
>NW_004444031.1:8737281-8748935 GCF_000243295.1 Trichechus manatus latirostris
GTGTTGTTCAATTTCCATGTGTTTGATTTTTTTTTTCCCTTGCTTTTTTTGTTGTTGATTTCTACTTTTATGGCTTTATGGTCAGAAAGCTGCTTTGTAATATTTCGATGCTTTGGATTTTATTAAGGCTTGCTTTATGACCTAATATGTGGTCTATTCTGGAGAATGTTCCATGTGCATGGCTGCTGTTGTGTGGAGTGTTTGGTATATGTCTATGAGATCAAGTTGGTTGATTGTAGCATTTAGCTCTTCCGTGTCTTTGTTAAGCTTCTTTCTGAATGTTCTGTCCTTCACTAAAAGTGGTGTGTTGAGGTCTCCTACTAGTATTGTGGAGCTGTCTATCTCTCTTTTCAGTGCAGTTAGAGTTTCTTTCATGTATTTTGGAGCCCTGTCGTTGGGTGGGTAAATATTTATTATAGTTACCTCCTCCTGGTGTATTGACCCTTTAATCATAATATAGTGTATCCTTTGTGGTGGATTTTACTTTAAAATCTATTTTGTCAGAGATTAATATTGCCACTCCTGCTCTTTTTTGAGTATTGTTTGCTTGATATGTTTTTTCCATCCTTTGAGTTTTAGTTTGTTTGTGTCTTTAAGTCTAAGGTGTGTCTCTTGTAGGCAGCATATAGGCAGATCGTGTTTTTTTAATCCAATCTGCCACTCTCTGTCTCTTTATTGGTGCATTTAGTCCATTTACATTCAGTGTAATTATTGATAGATATGAGTTTAGTGCTGTCATTCTGATGTCTTTTTTTGTGTGTTATTCACAGTATCTTTGTTCCACTTAATTTTCTGTGCTGAGTTGTTTTTCTTTATGTATTTTCTTTTCATCTTTTTCATTGTTATTGATTTTGTGTTTATTGAGTCTTTATATTTTTTTCTATTTTTTTTTATTTTTACTTGTAGGATTGTTAGTTTCCTTTGTGGTTACGTTAAAATTTACCCCTATTTTTCTAAGTTTATACCAGTCTTTTATTTCTTTATATGACCTTGACTTCCTCTTCATATGAAAAATCTGTTTACTTTTTTAAGTCTTTCTTTTTTGTTTTCATGTTGTCATTTTTACGTGTTGACATCTGTTTCCCTATTTTAAGTGTTTTAGCTTTGTTTTATTTTTGTGACTTCCCTATCTGGGTTGATATCTGGTTGCTCTGTCCTGTGTTCTTGGGTTGTTATCTGATGTTACTGATTTTCTAACCGGAGGGCTCCCTGTAGTATTTCTTGTAATTTTGGTTTGTTTTTTGCAAATTTCCTAACCTTCTGTGTATCCGGAAATGCCCTAATTTTTTTTTTTTAATTGTACTTCAGGTGAAGGTTTACAGAACAAATAGTTTCTCATGAAACAGCAGTACACATATTGTTTTATGACATTGGTTAACAACCCGATGACATCTCAACCCTCTCCATTCTTGACCTTTTTTTTTTTTTGTGGTGAATATATACATAGCCAAAGATACACCACGGAAATGCCCTAATTTTGCCATTGTATTTGAGAGACTGTTTTGATGGATACATAATTCTTGGCTGGCAGTTTTTTTCCTTCAACGCTTTCTATATGTCTTCCTGTTGCCTTCTTGCCTGCATGGTTTCTGCTGAATAGTCCAAGCTTATTCTTATTGACTCTCCTTTGTAGATGAGTTTTCGTTTATCCCTAGCCACTCTTAAAATTCTCTCTTTATCATTGGTTTTGGAAAGTTTGGTAATATGTCTTGGTGACTTTCTTTTGGGATCTACCTTATATAGGGTTCGATGAGCATCTTGGATAGATATCTTGTCATCTTTCACAATATCAGGGAAGTTTTCTGCCAACAAATCTTCAACAATTCTCTCTGTATTTTCTGTTATCCCCCCTACTCTGGTACTCCAATCACTCATAGGTTATTCCCCTTGATAGAGTCCCACATAATTCTTAGTGTTTCTTCATTTTTTTTAGTCCTTTTATCTGATTTTTCCTCAGATAAGTTGGTGTCAAGTGCTTTATCTTCAGGCTGACTAATTCTGACTTCCATTGCCTCAATTCTGCTCCTATGCCTTTCTACTGAGTTGTCTAATTATGAAATTTTATTGTTAATCTTCTGGATTTCTGATTGCTGTCTCTCTGTGGATTCTTGCAGCCTGTTAAATTTGTCATTATGCTAGTCTCTAATATTTTTAACTTCCTTTATTGTGTTTTCTGCATTTTGCTTAATCTCTTGAGTTCTATATATTAATCTTTTGTATTATGCCTATGGTAATTCCAAGAAATTTTCCTCCTCTGGAAAATTTCTAGATTCTTTATTTTGGGAGCTTGCTGAAGCATCATGGATTGCCTCTTTTTGTGATTTGATATTGTCTATTGTCTCCGAGCCATCAATAAGTTATTATATTTATTTATTTTATGTTTGCTTACTGTGTCCTAGCTTCTTGTTTTCTTTTGATGTGCCCAAATAGGCTGCTCATATGAGCTAGTTTGATTACTGGCACCTTTGAAGCTCTAGTGTCCTGTCACCAGGTGGCTAAATGTGTTACTTGGTATGTGAGCTCTGGAGTCCTTTGGACCCGAGGTTCCTGTGCAGAGAAGCTCCTAGTCTGTGGTAAGATCGATGATGACGAAGACCTTCCATCAGAGCCAACAGAGAGAGAAAGGCTTCCCATGGAGGTGATGCCTTGAATTTGGACTTCTAGC
This sequence comes from Trichechus manatus latirostris, assembly GCF_000243295.1. Classification (NCBI taxonomy): domain Eukaryota; kingdom Metazoa; phylum Chordata; class Mammalia; order Sirenia; family Trichechidae; genus Trichechus; species Trichechus manatus. The sequence goes on from NW_004444031.1 coordinate 8,739,947, forward strand.
CTACGAGACTGTGAGAGAATAACTATCTCTGTGTTAAAAGCCATTCACTTGTGGTATTTCTGTTAGAACAGTACTAGATGACTAAGACAGGAACCATCGTGTTTCTGTTGATGTTGATGAAAAATTTAGCAATAGATATTGGTGATGGTTGCACAATGTGATTGATGTATGCACAATGTGATTTATGTAATTGATCTCACTGAACTATACATGGTAAAATTATTGAATTGGCAAACATTGCCTTATCTATCATTTTACAACAATAAAAAAGAATTAGATGTTGGAGATTGTGAAGTCTCAATTTCATATTTTTTTTGCATTTGCTAAAAGACACTGGGAATTATTCAATTCAATTACTTTAAGAGAATCTCAGAGATATTGACGTTGGAAAATAACAACTTAGCAATGACAATGTGAAGTTACTCAGTAAATTATGAACAGAAACTAGTGGGTTCTCCCAATAAAGGAGTAGAGATTATCTAAAGATGGCAGTGGTAGTTCAGAGGTAGACTTTATTATCCTCCTTACAGGAGACCTTGGTTACGTTCTCAGCCAATGTATGTTATGATCCTTAAGGTTGTGTGTCAAGTTGGCTGCCACGATTCTCAGTGGTTTGTCAGTTATGATGTCGTTAGGTAGTCATATGATGCTGTGATCACCTCCATGATGAGATTTGATTTAATGTGGTCATCTCCGTGATGGGATCTGCTGTGAGTAGCCAATCAGTTGAAACAGCATTTCCTTGGGGGTGTGGACTTTCTGGCAGGAATCCTGGTCTTCTGCTCACACTGGATCTTACAGCTGGCTCCTGTTCTGATCTCGCATTCTTGGGACTTGAGCTAGCAGGTTACCTGTCATCTTGCTGCCAGTCTTGGTATTTGTCAGTCTGTGAAGCTTGTGAACCAGAGCCCTGCTGTCTGACTTGCCGATCTTGGTTTCACCAGCACCTGCAGCTATGTGAGCTCTACAATTGCGTGACCCACTTCTTTTATATAAATCTCTCTCTCTCTCTCTCTATATATATATATATATATATATTTTAAGTTTTACTGGCTTTCCTCTCTAGAGAACCCATCCTAAGACACACCTCAAACACAGCTACCACTGTCTGTCAGTTTAGGCTTGCTTCTTGCTATGATGCTGAACAGATTTCAGAGGATCTTCCAGGATAAGATGGACTAGGAACAAAGGCCCAGTGATCTACTTCCAAACTTCAGTCAGTGAAAACCCTATGGATCACAAGAGTCTGATCTCATTGTGAATGGGGACCCCATGAGTAGGAGATGAATTGATGACAATTAACAAAAGCAGAGATCATTTTAGAGACCCTACTTGATTGTAGTGCCCTGGGAAAACTTCCTAACTACAGAAATGGCTCACATTTAATAAAAACATATAATTACTGAATTAGTGTAAAAAGTACTTCCGAAAGAGAAATGAATTGAATTCTGTAACAATATGCAATTTATGTTCTTTAAAATAATATTTTTAGATTTGAAAAATAATATAAGAAATGTATATAGTTGGAAAAATCTATCAAGAACTGGGAAAACTTCCTTACATTAAGTTAAGTGTTAGTAGCATTTGGTGCACTTCTCTTCCTTTTATTCCTTTTTTAAGGTCTACTTACAAGTCTTCCTCTTTTCTGATATATACTATGATGTGTCTACCCTAAAAATATTACCTAGTTTTCTACTCTTGAGTGGCCATTATTTATATCATTTTATTTGTGATTTAAGTTATAACAGAATACTACTGAATGACATAGAAGTAATACAAATTGCATATACTACATTGACAGAAACAAAAGTCACCTTAAAACAAATGATATTATTAGATGTATTTCTTTTTAAGCTTTAAGAATTATTTTTATAGTACTTTTCTTGTGATATTGGTTAAACATGAGGAAGGATAATAGTGTTCACTGTAAGACTAGAAAATCTTATGTTTTGCAAATACTCATACACACATACAAAAAGAGATAGAAGTTGATTATTATTTTCACTCTAATTATTCCATTCTAGTATAAGTTTACATTTTGAACTTAGCTAATTGCTCTACTTCTTAGTCATTAGTTAAAATTTGTAATTACTGATTCTATTTTAATTTTAGATACTTTTTTTAAATGTCTGGTACTAACTGTAAAGTGTACACATTTATTTTTTTTCAGATAAGCATCTGACGTATTTGATGTACCATATATTAACCCACTGCCATCGAGTCACTTCAACTCACAGAGACCCTGTAAGACAGAGTAAAGCTGCCCCATAGGGTTTGCAAAGCTGTAACCTTTACAGAAGCAGACTACCACATCTTTTTGCCCCAGAGGGACTGGTGGGTTCTGACAGCCGACATTTTGTTTAGCAGCCGAGTGCTTAACCATTGCACCATCAGAGCTCCTTGTTTCATATATTACATTATTCATATTTTACTAGAGCTTGAGTAGAAAAGTGAAAATAATTGTGTTGATAAGTATGGTTTTACTAGGCTTGATTACCTGAATGTTTGCCCTTATAGCAATTACAATTGTTAACAACAAAATCTTACAGAAAAATTTACTTTGAACTTCTAACTATAATTATTTCTGTGGTTAGATATGTTTCACCACCTCTCCTAGAGCTGAAATTGGAACTCATTAATGAGAGTGATTAATTACAAACCTGTTAAAAAAGATCTTTTGAAGACAGCTCAATGAAGCTTTTCATTTTTCTCCCCAGATACAGTCTTATACTAATAGACTTTCTTTTTCTTTCTATTGGACTGCAATTTGTGGTTTGGGAAGTTACTTTTCTTGTTCTAATATCTTTCAAGTTCACAGATAAAAAGAAGAGTACAATTTCATTTCAATTTTCCTTTTATATGGAATAGACCTACTCAATCTAATGTTCTACTAACTTGGCAGAATAACTGAGAACAAAAAATGACTAGTACTGTATACGAATGTATATAGGGTAATTTACTGAACAGGGTCTTTAGAGAGATTATTTGTGAGTATACTGAAGAAGCAATGTGACCAGCAAGTCTCAATCTTTCTCTGTCTTCTATCTGTTTACCTACATATCTATCAATATCTATACCCATGTAGTCATTAATTGGAGGAATTTCAGTTGTCTGACTTATCATTAGTCTTAAATAATTCTACTTGAAACTAGAGCACTTTCGAAAAATGTTGAAGTCCTTGTTTTCCTGAAAGGTGCACTAGTATAATGTGAGATTCATTAAACTGAAATGCAGAATATATTCTGAAACTTGATTGGTGTGTTTTTGGTTTATATGAATCCAAGAGTTTTGGCATACCTTGGTAAATATATAATAACATTTGAGGGTTGAACAAGCTGATTATAAAGATCAACTAACCAAGACTTCTAATTGTGGATTGAATTACCTTCTTGATTCAATACTATACAAATAAAGCACAAACACATGTGATTTGGTAGCGCTGTAAAAAAAAAAAAAAAAAAAAAAAAAATACAAAGATCATTACATTCTAGGCTCACATTTGTTTTTAGAACTTTCCAGACACCTTGCCTTGTATATTTCCTATCAATGGAAAGCACTTCCATCAGATAGTCACATGCCTCACTAATTTACCTTCTTCATCATTTTTCTCAAATGCTTCCTCCAAGTAATGCCTTCCTTAACCACATTACTAGAGGCTGCACTTGATTTCTCTAAGCTCTCCCTGTCTCTCTTATCTGCTTGATTTTCCTCCTGAAAACAATTTGACATACTATGCATTTTACTAATATGTGGTTTAGTATGTCTCTCATCCACTAGAATGTAAATTTCATGAGAGTAGGGATGTTTTACTATTACATTCACTCTCCAATCCCATCACCAAGATGAGTGTGTGGTACTGCAACAAAGATAAATTATTCTGAATTTTTTCTTCCAAAAGCATTCTGTGGATTTCTAGAAAGGTGGAATCAATTTCAATGAAAAGAGCTATGTTGATTAAGAATAATAATAATACATTCATGATACTCTATGTGTTTGGGAATTTATACTGATTTTTAATATAATAAAAGCATTTTGAAGTCCCGTGTAAATATATCCCTGCTAATCTTTCATGGGCTACCTTAAAGAAAAATAGAAAATCACAGTTGAGGAACTGATGAGTTTTTTTTCCTTCTTATTCGTAAATGGTATTACAGCATAATAAAGACATCACAGTCTTTGTCTACAACTAACCACTTAACTGGCTAAAAAGTCAAGAAATGCATCCTCAAAGCCAAGAAGACTTTAAAATTTGATATATGCTAATTTATGTGCACTTCCATGGGCCAGTCAAAAAATCTTGAAGAATATTATGCACGACTTTGTAGAATCAGCATTGATTAACGATAAAACTGAAGTATCTAGAGATCCTGCATGAGCCTACACAGGAAAAAACTCCTTGTCATAACCACATCTACTAATAAGTGAGCATGGGCATAAATAGTCCGTGAAATCTGCTGCTGGTTAATGCACTGATCGAAAGAAACTTGAGAGATAAATCAAGTTAAAACACAATCAAGAAGGTTAGCGTATTCTCTGGGATAATAGCAGAAAGGAAATATGGGATAACCTCAGGAGGAAGTTGACTCAGGAGAGAGAAAAGATTAGAGCTAAGATTTTGAGTGCTTATTTTATAAAGCTGTCTATAACACCTGTGGTGGAGGAACTTAAGAACGACAAAATGGTTGGAAGGTAAGCCTGGGAACATTGCCTTAAACTCATTTGTAATTGCATTGTTTACTACAGGTTGTTTGGGTCAAGAATGAAGGAGATTATGCGAAATGAGCAAAGGCTTTTCTCTCTCTGTCTCAGGCCATTCTTTGCCACCATTGTCACAATCATTACAGCAAGGAAGATGTTGCCCTAAAGAAATACACGTTATAGTATCAGGTTAATGGAGGTTAAACAACTTACTCAGAGTAAATAGTGATTCCAGATTTCTGAAGCTAGTTCATCAAATTCTTAAGACCACTTGACCATGACTGTTTAATCCTCCCATAGCAGAGAGGGAGAAGCCTAATGAAAGGGAACAGAGAAAGATATTTTTGAGGAATGAAATATTAGAATAGGACTTAGGTAGAAATTACAAAATGATTTTTACTATGGAGGCTTTTTGCAAGTAACCCAGTTTACCCTATGCTACCTTCAGTAAAATTTCATATCATAGTTTTTGTTTCCTTGAATATTGAAGAGAAGTGTAAAAGCTTATGTCAGGGTTATGTGCAGGGAGAAGCAGAGGTAGCCATGGAAAGACAGCTATAACTAGGCTACATTCTAATACAATTTGAGTCATTGAAATGCGTAAACACCATGTCCAATAAAGAGTTTTGATTGTTCCATATGTAAAATTATTTTGATTGTAGAATCTGTCACCTATCACTACATCATGTTTTATATTTTGCAATTGTTCTGATAGTTAAGTTATCCTTTATGTTTAAATAGAATACATATTGAAGCAATATGTGTTAATTGTTCTGTTTAGTCTTTGAAAACAAACATAGAAATTCGTCCTATACTAGATGAATTCCCATGAAACGCAGACAATATGGTCCAAAAGTAACATCCTAATATCCTGATGAACTATAAGTTAATTAGTATGTTTTGATAAACATGAAACCAAGAGTTTTTGCATGTCTTGCCTAATATATAACAGTATTTGAGTGTTGAAAAGCTGGTTATAAAGATCAACTTTCCCAGATACCCACCTGTGGATTGAATTTTTTTCCTTGATTCAATGCTATGCAAATAAAAAGCGAACACATCCGATTTGGTAGCATGTGGAAAAACAAACAAAAACACGATAAAGGGCATTTATGAAAAATCCACAATTAATATCATACTTAATGGGGAAAGAATGAAAGCTTTCCCCCTAAGATCAGAAACAAGACAACGATGCCTTCTTTTGCCACTGCTATTCAATATTGTACTGGAAGTTCTAACCAGAGAAATCGGTCAAGAAAAAGAAATAAAAGGCATCTAAATCAGAAATGATACAATAGAGAAGTAAAACTATATTTGCAGGTGGCATGATATAGAAAATCCCCCACCCAATAAAAAATCTGCAAGAAAAATACTAGGCTAATAGATAAATTCTGCAAAGTTGCAGGGCACAAAGTCAAGACTCCAAAATCTATTGACTTCTTATAGTCAGCAATAAATAAGCTGAAAAGGAAATTAGGAAAACAATTCCATTTACAATAGCATCTAAAGGAATAAAATACCCAGGAACAAATTTAACCAGGAAGGTGAAAAACTTACACCCTAAAAACTATAAAATTAATGAAAGAAAGAAAATCTAATTAAATGAAAAGACATGCCACTTTTTTTTTTTTTTTGTACTTTAGATGAACGTTTACAGAAGAAACTAGTTTCTCATTAAACTGTATGCATATTGTATTATGACACTGGTTAACAACCCCATGACATGTCAATACTCTCCCTTCTTGACCTCGGGTTCCCTATTACCAGCTTTCGTGTCCCCTCCTGACTTCTAGTCCTTGCCCCTGGGCTGGTGTGCCCCTTTAGTCTCGATTTGTTTTATGGGCCTGTCTAATCTTTGGCTGAAGGGTGAACCTTGGGAATGACTTCATTACTGAGCTAAAAGGGTGTCTGGGGGCCACACACTTGGGGTTTCTCCAAAAAGACATACAATTTTTATGGACAGGAAGTCTTAATATTATTAAGATTGCAATACTACCCAAATGATCTACAGATTCAAAGCAATCCCTATGAAAATTCCAACAGCTTTTTTTTTCAGAAATGGAAAAGCTTATCCTTAATTCATATGGAATTGCAAGGGGCTCTGAATAGCCAAAACAATCTTGAGAAAGAATAATGTAGGAGAACCTACACTTACAGATTCAAAACATAATATAAAGCTACGGTAATCAACACAATGTAGTACTGGCATAAGAATAGACACATAGACGGAAACAATAGAATTAAGAGTTAAAAAATAAATCCGTAGGTCTATGGTCAATTGACTTTTTGACAAGTTGTCAAATTCATCAGTTGGGGAAAGAATAGTCTCTTCAATAAATGGTGCTGGACAAATTGATCTCCATATGCAAAAAAATAAAGTTAGACCCATACCTTATACCATATACGAAGATTAACTTCAAATGGAGCAACAATCTAAATATAAGAGCTAAAACCATAAAAATCTTAGAAGAAAACAAAGGAGTAAAGCTTCAAGACCTAGTTTCTGGCTATGGATTCTTACATTTGACACCAAATGCATGAGCAACAAAATATAATTCGATAAACTGGACTTTATCAAAATTAAAAACCATTGCACGCCAAAGTACTTTGTCCAGAAAGGTAAGAGACAACCTACAAAATGAGAGAAAATGTTTGGTAATCATATATTTGATGAGGGTTTAACATCTAGAACATATTTAAGAACAAAAACAAAAGTCCAGAAACTTCTACAACTCAACAACAAATAGACAAAAAATCCAATTAAAAAATGGGCAAAAGCCTTAAATAGATATTTCTCCAAAGAAGATATACAAATGGCCAATAAGCACACAGAAAGAATCTCAATGTAATTAGTCATTAGGGATATGCAAATAAATTACAATGAGCTACCACTTCACACTCTTAAGATGGTTATTATCAGAAAATAGGAAAATAACTAGTTCTGTTGAGAATGTGGATAAATTGGAATTCTTGTGCATTGCTGGTAGGAATGAAAAATGGTGCAGCCGCTGTGGAAAACAGTTTGATAATTCCTCCAAAATTAAACATGGAATTGCCATATGACCCTACAATTCTGTTTCTAGGTATATGTCCGAAAGACTGGAAAGCAGGGACTCAAACAAATACATGGACATAAATGTTCATAGCAGCATTACTCACAGTAGTAAAAAGTGGAAACAACCCAAGTGTCCATCAATAGACGAACAGACAAACAAAATCTGGCATATACAACAATGGAATATTACTAAGCCATAAAAGGCAATGAAGTCCTGATACATGCCACAACATGGATGAACCTTGAAAACATTATGCTAAGTGAAATCAGTCAGACACAAAAAAATAGACATTGTATAATCCCACTTATATGAAATATCTTGTTGTTCTTCTGTTAGGTGCCATCGAGTTGATTTCAACACATAGTAACCCCATATGACAGAGTAGAACTGCCCCATAGGGTTTTCTTGGCTGTAATCTTTACAGAAGCAAATCACCAGGTCTTTCTCTTGTGGAGTCACTGGGTGGGTTTGACCCACAAAACTTTCTCTTAGCAGCCAAGTACTTAACTGTTTTCTCCACCAGGGCTCCTTTTGTGAAATATCTGAAATAGGCAAATTCATAGAGACAAAATTTATTATTGGCTACCAAGGGATAGGGAGTAATCGCTTAAGGGATACTGAGTTTTTGTTTGGGATGATGAAAAACTTGCAGAAATGGATAGTGGTGACGGTTGCACAATACTGTGAATGTAATTAATGTTACTTAATTGTATGCTTAAAATTGGTTAAAGTAGCAACTTTTTGTCATATATATTTTACCACAATAAAAATTCTTGAGGAGTTCCGGCAAAATGGCGCTCTAGGCAGAAGCACTACGCCGTCCCTCCACAGCAAAGATCCAAAAAACTAAGCCGAACAGAGAAAACAACAATCCTGAAACCCTAAATGAAGAGATAAAGAACTCAGCCAAGCACCAAATGGAGTGAGAAAACTGACAGAGAACGGAGAGCGAGGAGAGATTCATGCAGAGGTCCCCTACCAGCTAATGCAGTGCGGATCCACCATCTTGGACTCTTATCGGAGACCAACAAACAGGGTACAAGAAAGCAGCCTCACAGAGCATCCAGCAGGAGACAAAACAGCCAGTAATTTGCGGTGTGCGCTTTCCCACCCCCAACCCCTCTTCGCTCTGGCTAGGCCTCCTCTGCTTCCCGCAGCCACAGTCTCTTGACCGGGAAGCGCCGGCTGCTTGGATTCCACACACCCAAGCGGGCGGCTCTCTGGGTGCCATTTGT
>NW_004444031.1:8749494-8750900 GCF_000243295.1 Trichechus manatus latirostris
TGCTGGTGTTGCATTTTTTTTTTTTTCCACTTCTTTGGATTTCTTGCTTGCCTCTCGCCGCCTCCCCCTCCTTTCGCTCAAGTGCCTGGCTCCGTGTGCCATCTTTGCTTTTTTCCTGAGGGGCTGCGGAGCTCCATTCGAATGTGGAACTGCTTCCCGGTCTGGGCTACCATGCTGGTGGGATCCCGGGGCTTTTCTTCATTTTGAATTGTTTGTCTGTTCTTTTCCCTTTCTTGAGTTGGGAGCCCTTTCTGGCCAGGTGGAGCTGCGTGCCAGGGAGACTCCCCTTCGGCTTCCAGAGACGTGCAGAGGGATTCCTGAGGACATTTCTTTTATCGTTGGTTTCTTTTTTTTTGATTTGTTTTGTTTTCTTTTCCCTCTTTTTCCCTTTTGTCTTTCTTCATTGCTCAGTTTCTTGTCTCTCTATATCTTCCTTCTCTTTCTGATCCCTGCATACTAGGTGTTGTATGCTTCTGCACCTTCTGGCCAGGCTGTGCTGCCACACCTGGAGCGACTTCCCCAGACCTCATAGCTGCATCAGTGGGATACCTGGGAACTTAGCAGTTCTTTAACCTTTCTGATTTTTATTTGTTCATTCTTTTCTTTTCTTCCTCTTCCCACTTCTGTTTTTCTTCATTTCATAGTCTCTCATCTCTCCATTCCAACGGCAAGCTCCCCTAGCATTCTTTTTTGTTTGTTTGTATGTTTTTTGTCTCCTGTTCCTCTCTCCATTCTCCCATATCCAGCTTAGCTCCACACATAACCATCTCCCTGCTGCATCCTGCCTACCTGCACCGTGTGCTTGACATGACACCACCAAGCAGTGCAGGCATGGCCTACTGGAACCTGCCCAGCATGCTAACCGACCCGCCCTGGTGGCTGTAGTGAGTGCCACAAACAAACCATCCCAGTGGCTCCTCTTCAGCTAGGCCTGCCCTGCTGTACCATATCTGAGTGACTGAACCTGCCAGTTGGAGAAGGAGGCGAAAAGTATTGAGCACACAGACGAGCAAACAACAAAGAGCACGCAGTCCGCCTGCTCAGACATACTCAAATATTTTTTATTTTAAAAAAAGGGACGAAACAAACAAATATACAGTCAATAAATGAGAAAAATATCTACTGAATGCCCTGAAAACAGCAAACAATATCAAAACATTTACAAAAACAGGACAAGATGGTTCCAGTAGGCGTATAGATTAAAACACCAGATGACTCTCCTGTGGAAGAAAATACACTAGAAGTACCTGATAGGGAGTTCAAAAATCTAATACTTGGACTTTTCCAAGAACTGAGGCAAAAAGCTGACAAACATGAGGAAAAAATAGACAAATTCATGGAAAATACAGACAAAAATTGGAAGAATTCAGTAAGATGATGCAGGAACAAAATGCCAAAATAAATTC
>NW_004444031.1:8756742-8786048 GCF_000243295.1 Trichechus manatus latirostris
GGATGTCAGAAGAGACTCTGAAACTGGCTCTTGAATATAGAGCAGCTAAAGCGAATGGAAGAAATGATGAAGAAAAGAGCTGAACAAAGGGCAACTCGAGAGGACAAAGTAAAGTGTTATACTGAAACGTGCAAAGACCTGGTGTTAGAAATCCATAAGAGAAAAACATGCTTAGCATTTCTCAAGCTGAAAGAACTGAAGGAAAAAAGAATCAAGCCTTAATTTGCAATATGGAAGGATTCTATGGGCAAAATACTGAACAACTCAGGAAGCATAAAAAGAAGATGGAAGGAATACACAGAGTCATTTTACCAAAACGAATTGGTCAATGTTAAACCATTTCAGGAGGTACCATACGATATAGAACTAATGAGTACTGAAGGAAGAAGTCCAAGCTACACTGAAGGCACTGGGGAAAAACAGAGCTCCAGGAATTTTCAGAATACCAACTTAGATGTTTCAACAAATAGATGCAGTGCTGAAGGTACTCATTCACCTATACCAAGAAATTTGGAAGAGAGCTATCTGGCCAACCAGCTGGAAGAGACCCATATTTGTTCCCATTCCAAAGAAAAGTGACCCAACAGAAGGCAGAAATTATCAAATAATATCGTTTTGCTTAGTGATTCATTAATATTGAATGCTGCATAATATCCCATTATACAAATATACCGCGATTTATGTATGCATTATACTGTTAATCAGCATTCCGTTTGTTTAGAATTTAGGTTACTATGAATAATGTTCTATGAATATTATTGTACATCACCCACATATACACACATTTTTTGTTGAGTGTTTATCTAGATGTAGAACTGCTGGTTCATACGGGTATGCATATATTTGAATCTAGTAAAGATCTCAAAGTTTTCTAATGACTTATATTCCAATATGTACCACTAACATTTTATAAAAATGTCATTTGCTCTAGTAAAATCTTCCGAATACGTGGCATTGTCTATCTTTTTCATTTTAGCACCATGGTGTGTAGATAATAACTTACTGTGCTTTAATTTGGATTTTAAGGAGGTTAAACAATTTTTCTGGTGCTAATTAGCCAGTTGATGACCTTTTTTATAAAGTACTTGCCAAACCTCTTGTTGACTTTACAGTTTCTTTTCTTATTTTGTGGGAAGTGATATATGTTGTTGTTGTAGGTGCTGTTGAGTCTGTTCCAACTCATAGCGACTCTGTGTACAAGAGAATGAAACGCTGCCCAGCCCTACGCCATCTTCACAATCATTCCTGTGTTTGAACCCATTGTCTCAGCCACTGTGTCGATCCATCTCGTTGAGGATCTTCCTCTTTTTTTCTGACTCTCTACTTTACCAAGCAGGATGGCATTCTCCAAGGACTGGTCCCTCCTGATAACATGTCCAGAGTACATAAGACAAAGTCTCGCCATCCTTGCTACTAAGCAGCATTCTTGCCGTACTTCTTCAAAGTCAGAATCGACTCTCCGGCTATGGTTCAGTGATATATAGATATGTAGACATACATAGATACAGATACAGATAGAAATATAGATATGGAGCCCAGTAGTTAAGCGTTCTGCTGCTTATCAAAAGGTTGGCACTTTGAATCCACCAACCGCTCCTTGCAAACCCTATGGGACAGTTCTACTCTGTCTTGTAAGTCTGCTATGAGTAGGAATTGATTTGACGGCATCGGTTTTTTGGTATGAAGTCATGGAAGTTTTCTCATTATTAGATTCAAGAACATTTATTATTTTCCCTAAATTTAGATCTACAGTCTATCTAGAATTTATTTTTGTGTGCAGTGTAAGGTAGAGGTCAAGTTTAATTTTTTCACACACATATCCAATTGACCCATTTATTTAAAGATCTTTTTTTTTTTTTTTTTTCTCTTCAGTGACTTTTTTTCATAAGTCTCCTGTTCACATGGAATCCCTGGTTGGTCCAAACAGTTAATGTCTCAGCTGCTATCCAAAGGTTTGAAGACTCATGTCTACCCAGAGGCACCTTGGAAGAAAGGCCTGGTGATCTACTTCCAAAAATTTAGCCATTGAAAACCCTATGGAGCATAGTTCTACTCTGACACACTTGGGGTCACCATGAGCAAGAATCAACTAGACGGCAACTGGTTTACTGTCCACATAGGTACGAGTCTGTTTCTGGAATTTCTAGTGCTCAAAATTGAGCCTCATTCCCTGTCCATTTCCAGTCTACCTTTATTCCTATGGGGCAACTCTTCAGGTTCTCAAATCAAATTGAGCGTAGTTCACCAGGCTTTCATATTTGACTTGGATTGTTATTATGTGGGTGTTCATCATGCAATATTCATACACACAGCCTTCCAAACATCTAAAGACGTCATCAGTCCACAAGGTAATATTCAGTTCCAAACCCTTGTTAAGCTACTTTCACTGATGACTGTTTGGATTGAAATGTAGCAAACGTTTCCTCCTTGGACAAAAAACAAACTCACACAAAAAATTAGCATAAGACTTGAGAAATGAAAAATACACACCCACATTCCTAAAATTAAGGAATACTCAAAACTCCTACTAAGATATCCCATCACTATCACAGGGTACATGATCAACATATGATTCTTACCAGATTCAAAAGCAATTCATACACAGATAAAAAGTAATATCTGTGGCAACAAATAGAAGTCACCTCTCTAGTGACCCTAATACATTTCTGACTGAGACTGACTTTCAGTTCGGGAGAGACAAGATATGAATGCTGAAAGCTTCATTAAGGTTTTGTCAATTTCTTATGCTTCAAGCAATCTAACTTTAGCTTTTATATGTCTAAAAAGCAGAAATTACTAATTTTATAATGTACTAAGTTAAAGCAAATTGTCAGGCACATTGCAAAACCCATCTCATATCTTCATATATGAGCGATGTGAGGCTTTATATACTGAAAATGATATTTAATCTAGTTTCCTGATTTTGTGAGACACATTTATCATTTAAAAAATATATTTTTTCTCTATCATATTACTGTAAAAAGTTGGATTAATCTGACCTTGCTTCAGAATCACTGACTATTCATGTTCTTTTGTCATTAAACAATTGCACCTCACCAAAATACTTGTACATGTCATACATGTATAACTAGGTATCAGCTACATAAAACCCATAAGGGAATGATTTTTTTTAATTTTTATTGTCAAGGCAATAACTTTAATGCACTGGAAAATGTGAACATGTATAATATGCAAGACTCTATGCAGGTACTTGAGGGGAAACACTATTTATTAATAATTTAACCCTTTAGAACACTGAGGCCATAGATTTTCTTTTCTTTCTTTCCTTACTTTTTTTTTTTTTAACATTCTAGTTTCTCTATTCTTTTACTTGGTTTCTGAAAATACTCCATATTCCAGCTATTACAGGCCCAAAACTGTGGTGGGTCTTTCAGGCAAGGTTGCCACGTGCATTTACAGAGCAGACCCCTTCCCTGTCTATGCCAAAGATTTGGGCAAAAAATCAATTGTTCCTGGAAAAAAATGACATTGGAGACAGGAAATACATTCATCCCAGTTATATACTAACAAACTGTTTGTTTGTATATAACTGATATATTATGTATCATACGTGACTTTAGAGGAAGAGGTTGGAGAATAGGATTTAGTGGTGTACTTTTTTTTTTTAGCTTTGGAAGCAGAAATAAAAGTGACTAGAGAGAATCCAGGAGACCTGGTGGGGTAGTTGTTAAGAGCTCAGCTGCTTATCAAAAGGTCGGCAGTTCAAATGCTGCTATGGGGCAGTTCTACTCTGTCCTATAGGGTCACTATGGGTTGGAATAGACTTGACAGCAGCGAACAACAACAACAAGAAAGAATCCAGACAACGGGAGTGTTGCAAAATAAGAGACAACTCTTTCAGAGGACAATATAATTGAGCTAATATAATTGAGAAAGACTTTAAACAACAGAATCCCAATAAACTTTTGTAACATTTGTATTACACAAAGTAGTATGTACTCAAGTTCATACTTTGACTCACAAGGACTTGTTTCCATTTTTTTCAGTTTCAACTTGAACTTGTATATGAGCAAGTAATGCTCTGTTCCATAGCCATGTTCTGACTGGTGACATTGAGCCTCTCTTTCAACAGGTATAGTCGATCTGATTCCTGTATATTCCATCTGGTGAGCTCCACATGTATACTTGTCATTTATGCCCATGGAAGCAGCAGTCAAGAAACCAAAGGACATATTGCATTGGGCCAATCTGTTGCAAAAAGACGTCTTTAAAGTGTTAAAAAGCAAAGATGCCACTTTGAGGACTAAGGTGCACCTGACCCCAGCCATGGTATTTTCAATCACCTAATATGCATGGGAAAGCTCAATAATGAATCAGGAAGGTAGAAGAAGAATTGATGCATTTTAATTACAGTGTTGGTGAAGAATATTGAATATACCATGGACTCCCAGAAGAATGAACAAATTCGTCTCGAAAAAAAGTACAGCCAGAATGCTCCTTAGAAGCGAGGATGGCAAAACTTGATCTCACATACTTTGGACATGTTATCAGGAGGGACCAATCCCTGGAGAAGGACATCATGGTTGATAAAGTAGAGGATTAGAGAAAGAGAAGACCCTCAACAAGATCGATTGACACAGTGGCTGCAACAATGGTCTCAAACATAGCAATGATTATGAGGATGGTACAGGACCAGGCAGTGTTTTGTTCTGTTGTACGTAGAGTCACTATGAATTGGAACTGACTTGATGACATCTAACAACCACAAAGTATTACATGAGATAAGTATTAGACTAAGGGTGGCACTCAGGAAACTGTCTCATTTGAATAAAAGGATTCAGGGAGAAATCGGATGAGGGCTGTGTCGTATGATAATTATATATTGAAGTAAATTGTGGAGGTGATTTTTGGAATGTGAAACACACTGGAAACAAACAGAAAAGAAACAGTCTACATTGTTGACAATCTTGTTCTATTAAAAATAAAAACATAACAAAAATGTTGAGCCTGGCCTAAAAAGCCATGGTTAAGACTTTACATTACCCTTAGTACCACAACGTAGTCCTCAGAGTTGCTAAAGTTAAAAAGACTGATAGCACCTCTTTTCTAATAGCAACTACAAATTCCAAAACTACCCTCAGTTTCCATGATTCACTAGAAAGGCTCAAAAAAGCTACTGAAATCTATTATATTCACATTTATGTATATTACAGGGAAAGGGTACAGAAAATCAATGAACAGAAGTGACACATAGGGCAGAGTCTGGAAGGCTTCCAAATATAAAGCTTCTGTTGTCTTCAGGAGTCATTATCCTTTTGGTACCAAAGTGTGACACTATTAGAGTATTGCCAATATGGGAAGCTTGTCCTAGCTTCCATGTCCTGAGTTTTATTGAGGCTTCATTATGTTGGCATGATTGATTGATGTTTTGACTACATGATGGAACTCAGTCTCTAGGTTACTGAAACCATGTGACTCAAAGTACAGATCTGAAATAATGTGCTTGGTCTTTCTGGAAAGGCCAGCCCCCACACTAAGAGTCTGGTCAACATACTCTGCCCTATGTATTAGCATAAATATGAGGTATGGTCCAGGGGCCCATCATAAATAACAAAGACTCTCCTATCCTTTGGTAAATTCCAGTGGTTTAGAGATTACCACTCACGAGCTGGGAACAAAGACCAGACCAGACCTCTTTTGATGCAGCCGAATTCCTTACCACATAGGTATAATTTATCCTAAAATTCACCCATATCATAAAATTTACTCATATCATAAAATTCACTCATTTTATGTCTACAATTCAATTATTTTTAGTTTACGAAATTATGAAACTATAACCATAATCCAGTTTTAGAATCATCACACTGAAAAGATCACTCATGCTGATTTACTGCTAATTCCCATTACTACCGCAGCCTTGGGCAACCACTAATCCACTTTCTTCCTCCAAAGGTTTGCTTTATCTGGATATTTCATATGATTGGAATGATACAGTAAATGTTCTTTTCTTTCGGGCTTCCAAATGAAATTTTGCCTGGGAAAGATTGAAACACACACACACACATCAGTATTCTTAAAGAAAAAAAAAAATCACTTAAATTACAGAAGATTTTTCTCCCCAAGAAATAGCAATGGTACTGAGTCATACTGAATATTTATGTGAGCCTTGAAGATAAAATTCCAATTCATATTTTGGATAGTCTGAAGTTTATTTGCAGTACAGGCACCTGTGCTCTTGCCAATTTGCAATTCTTGCTATTTCAATGGCATATGAACTCTTGCGTGTATTTGTATTGTGGGTATGAATTTAGTAGTGTGTTTTCCAGGCCTTCTGAAAATTTACTGAATGGATAAAACCAATCCTTACTGTTTCTTAAAACATGTATTTTTTTATATATCTAATATTATGTATTTATATAAAGCAGTTTCCATATTCAGTGTGATATAGGATAGGATAGGATAAATACGTCCTGTAAGTAAAGCAATAGAGCCCTGGTGCCATAGTGGTTAAGAGCTTGGCTGCTAGCCAAAAATCAGCGGTTCGAATCCACTAGCTGCTCCTCGGAAACCCTATAGGGCAGTTCTACTCAGTCCTACAGGGTCATATGAGTCGGAACAGACTCGATGGCAATGGATTTTTTTCTCAGCAATAGTTATATTTTATTTTAAATGTATGTTTGTTTGTCTGCCTCTCCATTAACTGTTAATACTCTTGTAAGAAGGACATTCTATCTTTAGTTTTATATTTCAAAGCACCTAATACAGTGCTTAGCATTTAGCAGGTGCTCAAAAAATGTATAGACAAAAAGATGAGTGGATGACTAGTTCTCCTTAGATAAAATTAACTTATTTTGTATTGCACAAGATCATGAACATGTTAGGATCTCTTCCTTGGCTTATCAATGATAGTACAACAGTGCTCCTTTCTGATCAAAGAGTAGAATTTCTGGATGGCAGTGAGAGCAACGGATATACAATCCTGTAAGGAGAGACCAACTTTAAAAGTTTTATTGTGGATGTAAGAAACCTTAGAGAAATCTCTAAGAAATCTTTCCAAAAGTCTCTAGCAGCAGAGACATGGGAATAATTTTGATGTTGGACATGTTCTTTTGAAATGAATCATTTGTTCCAATTGATACTATTCTGCTCTTGCTTCCACACATCCATCTTTTCCTTTCCCCAAAGTCTGAACAAAATGTATATTCCCAAGGGATCAACTTCTGCTTTTTGAAGTTCAAATTATTGTTTAACACTGATAGGACTTACATTTATGTGAAGATTATTTATTTCTAGATTTTTTTTCATTTCTTCTTCCTTCCTGGTTCCTCTCTTTTCCATTAATTCAGAGTACATTTATATCATTCTAACTGATTTGAATACAATCACAATTTATATATCAAATATGTTCACCATGTTTTATTTCTAATTAATTCAAGTGTCACAATATTTTTTACAAAATATTCTTACCAACACCCACCATACTGATTATTCACTGAATACACCTTCAGTGTAATATACATTCTTGTTTTATACATATTAATTTAGAATTGAGTTTGCCACCCCCTTTAGTTCGGTTTGAATTTTGTATTTTTGTTTTCTCTTCATTTCTCTAAGGTTTTTGACCCTTAGATATTGCAAATTAGATTTCTTTCTAAAGGAGAGATTTTATTTATCAGGCTTTTTACTTAACTTTTTTTTTCTGCCTCTCTGATCCTTTTATTTGTACCCCCCACCCCAGTTCCATTTCTTCCACTCACTGATAGTTATCTCGCTGAACTCCTTTCTCCTGTTTTTTGGGTTTTTTTTCCTCCCTAGGTTAATCTTATAACATTCAACAACAAAAAGTTTTGTTTTTTTTTTTTTCTTTTAATTTCTCAGGAATCTGGATTATATGAATATATTACTCTGTCTTGTATTTTTGTATGGACCAAAAATTTTATGCTTTACAGAAACAGTTTGTTGCACAGCTTGAAATATGTTTGCTGTAATATCCTTTGAACCATGAATAATATTGAATATTTGTGATTCATTTTGAAAGAAATACATAAAGGATAGAATATTATAAGCTAGACAAGGCAGGATTTGAAAAGTAGCAGGGTAAATAAAACATGTTATAGACTGTAAAATAAAATGTTTAAGTGATAATTATCTTAATAGGGTTGCCTCTTTCAACATCAGATGTGACTGATTATGTGCACAGTATTGAATTTTTTTTTTTATTGTTCTGGTTTATGACAAAAAGGAGGGAAAAAAAATCTCACCTTGGAAATCTTTGCATCAATTTATAAGACAGTAGGAATTCTTTTAACTCTTGAACGGAACTTAGAGATAATCAAGCTCTTATTATTTAAAATTAATTCAACAAAAAAGTGATATTATCTTTGTTATCTTGAATATGAGTATAAAAAATAATAAATTGGAGCAGATATTCAATATCTATCCCAATAATGACTCCAAGAGAAATTTTATGGAATTGTTTTTTCCTCTTTATATCAACCTCAGTTTATGTAGAATATTTCTTTTATCAATTCAGTAATGTCTTCAAATTATTTATATTATTAAGCCTATATTTTTAAGCCTTTTAATGTATATTACTTATTCATTGAACAAATATTTATTAAACTTCCATTACTAGGCTGTGACTGGAAAAATACAATGGTACGAGATATAATTTTAATTTAAATGCAAGGGTTTGACATAATGCAATAAAGTGAACAAGTTCTTATTTATTTTTATTCAAGCTACTTTAAATTATATAAATAGGATGAAACTAAATTACGTTAAGTATTGTGATCTGTTAAACACTAGATTAGATACTCTCTTAATCCTCCTGACAATCTTATGAAGCAACATCATCACACGTATTTAGAAGACAAAGCAGAAGTTCTGCAAGTTTTAGTAACTGATCCAAGTTTAAATAACCAAAAAGTGGATCATTTAAGAATCAAAGCCAAAATCATCTGATTCCAAAGCCAAGTACTTTTTTTGATACATCACTAATAAATTTTATTTACCCTCATGAGGAAGTTATCATATTTCATGTTATCATGCTCTACACATTTTTGAGCAACTAAGCAATTAAGCAGAACTGCACTAACATTTATCAGAGTGCGTATATCCTGGTTTTATATAAGGTAGAAAATATTATCTCCTGTAGTCAATCTTCTGGGCCAAAACAATAAGGACCACACGTATATTCATCTTAATAAATAATACATATTAATAAATAATATGTAACAGAAAGCATGCCTTTCATGGTCTCCTCAGTAGACCAGACACAGTCAAAGAAAGAATCAATAAGAATGAAGATAGACCAACGGAAATTTCCTAAGCTGAAATGCAAAGAGAAAAAAATAATGTAAAAAAAGAACAGAATATCCAAAACTTTGGGACAATTACAAAAGTTATAAAACATGTGTAATGGAAATAACAAAAAGACAAGAATTGGAGAAAGGAGCAAAAGCAATATTTGGAATAATAACAGCTGAGAATTTTCCAAAATTGTTGACAGACACCAAACTACCAATTGAAGAAACTAGGAGAACATCAAGAAGAGTGTGCAGTAAAATATTTAAGTGTCAAAAACAAACAAATAGCAACAACACAACCTTAGAATAGACACATCCAAAAATTACCCTCCACAAGTAGAGAAATTAAGACTTTCTTAGACAAACAAACACTGAGAGAATTTACCTTCAGTAGATTTGCCTTGCAAAAAACAATATTAAAAGAAGTTCTTCAGGGAGAAGAAAATGATATAGATTAAAAACTCAATATGCATGAAAAGGAAGAACGTCAGAAAGAAATAATCAAAGGTAAAATAAAATACTTTTCTTATTTTTTTGAGCCAATAGATAACTGTTTACAATAAGAATAGCTATAAATATATTGGGTGATTATAACATATGGATAAGTGAAATGAATTACAATATTATAAGTGACAGGAGGGAGGTATTGGGAATGCTGTATTTTTACGCAAATAACACGAGACTTACACATTCATTTGGAACTGCGCTGTTCTCCCACGAAGCATTTTCATAGCACTGCTATACCAATTTTTTTACATATTGATGTAAAAAATTTGCTTAATATGCTTATGAAAATACTTCACATGGGGAGGGCGCAGTTGGCGATCATAAAAGGTGCACATTATTTGCATTAAAATACGGTAATTTGTTGTAAGGTACCTACACCACCCGTGAAGTGGTAGAGTATTATTTCAAAATTGGCTTAAGTTAATTGTAAATATATACTGTAAACTATAGGGCAGGCACTAAAACAAAATTTAATAAAGTAAGTGTAATTTATGCTGGAAGAGAGAAAACAGAATCATATAAAATGCTTAATGAAAACCAGAGAAAACAGAAAGAGAAGATAGTGTAAGAAATGGCTATTTGAAAGAGTAAAACAAATATCAAATATATAGCTGACCCTTAAAAAATTGTCTATGTTGGAATTTTAGTTGATGTACAAATGATGATTTTAATTAATCAATAAATATATTATCATGTGATATAAATTATATAAAACTTTCAGAAAGCACAGAATAACTTACTGCTAAATTATTGTCATAGACAATAAGTGCTGTGATGCTGAAGAACTTGAACTGATATAGAAAGCATTTATAGGCATGATTTTGGATATAAACTACATGAATAAATTTGAACAGATCTTACAAAAAGGAAAAGAAAAAGAACACTTTGACAATACAAGTGTAAAAACCTGAAGAAATAAGCAGTAGAAATATAAGAAGGTAGTCATTAGAGAGTGAGAGAGAAGACTGTTCTGCTTGGAGCTCAGTGTATGTAGAAGGAAACAGGAATAAAAATGAGATTACATTAAATCATGATGGGTCTTTTAAACTGTACTTAGTTATGTTAAGAAATTTCAGCTTCTTCTGGTGGAAAATTGCAGAATACTGATTTTGCAGGAAAAAAAGAACACGTTAACAGCACTTCAGAATACACATAAAATAATTATTTTACAATATTGACAGTGATGTTCATTTATACTAGAAAAAGGAAAAAAAAGCTGTAGGCAGAGTTCAGTTTGAAGTACCAGAGATAATAAGTGAAAAGTCTACCAGAGGAGGTACGTGTGAAACCAGATCAAAGAGAGGTGATCTGACTGATTAGGTCAAGAAGTAGACTATTTTTCTTTTTCAGAACAAGAGTTGGAACTTAAATGTGTGTATATGTGAGTTGTGTGTGTGTTTGGGAGCAGGACATGCAGGAGACAATCTGAGTTCAAAACAAAGATAAATATTGAGTTTAAGGCATAATGAGAAAAGAATTGGAAGTTTTGATTTCAGTTGGGTGAGAGAGAAATGGAAATTTGGGGAGTAAACTGTGACTAACACGGGAGAGGATAATATTAGTAAAAGTACTTTACTTCTAACTTTGGAGTGACCTCATACCATTAGGAGCAGAGGTAATTGTTTCAAGGAATGTTGCTGTAAAAAAAAAAAAAAAAATAGCATAGTGTGCTTACAAAAATACCTCACAGTGGGAGGGAGTGGTTGGCAAACAAACATAGAAGTGTGTTATTTGTGTGAAAATATGGTACTTGCCTTTGAGAAAAAGAAAAATGCATAAGTTTAGTTCAGTCAACTTGAATAATGAATATAAATGTTTACTTTTGCTGAAATAAAGTACTGTTATGGAGTTCATTTTCAGAATAATATCACAGTCAACAATAGAGAGATGTGTGTACCAAGTAGTCAATTTAGTGATGTTCAAATGGTGATGGTTGAATAGATTTATAACATACATGATTAATTCTATTGAATAAAACAGCATAAAAGATTTACTAGCACTTGGGATATTAATTGTACAATAATGGGTGTCACATAGTATTTGCAATTTAATATTTCACTCTCTAAAAGATTTGTTTAAATGGAATTGTTTACTATATTGAATTGAGCAAGATAACTTAATGATCTTTTTATAGTCCTCAGAATCAATGAGATTCCTAAGACATAATAGAGATAAATGCAATTAAACAATAACTGCTTTAATGCTATTATTCTTAAATTTATTACTTCTGTAACTATAAAAAACTCCTTTCATTTAAAAACCCTTCAAATAAAAGTTACACATCTTCCCACAAATCTGTATCAAGCAATAAAGTGAAAGTACCAAGTATGGATATTACATGAGACTAATATCATTTATTAGACTAAATATCTAATGTCCTAGAAAGTAAAGTGACTTATCCAAAATGATAGAAATGGTAAGCTTGAAAGAACTCCTGACTTGAACTACAGTGGTCTTTCCATTATGACATCTGTCATAAGGTTCAGCTTTAGAAAGAGACAAAAATACTTCTTAAACAAAAATTAAAGAGATGGATATGGTTGAAGATACAGAGAAAAGTTAAGATTGAGAGGAATCTATCTGAGACAGATTTGTTGGGCTAAATTATTTCAGTAAAATAGAAGCCAATATCACCCAAAAATAGGACTTGTAGAAAGTTAAAATATTTTATAATAACTGTTATATGTTTAATAGGGAAAGAACTGGAGGTGAATGATAGATATGCCAGCACTGAATACTTTTGACTGACAGTACCTATCCTGGATTTGAGCAGAAAACAAATGGAAGTTACCTAATTTCCTCCTTCAATATTAGATTATATGTGAACAAAAGGAGTTCTAGGGTTGCAATGGATGATCAAGTGAAACTACAAAGAAGCTGGTGGACTAAATGTAGGTAAAGACTATATAATTGGAATATATATATGGTGGATATGTGAAAAAAATATATATGCTGAATATGTAAAAAGACAGACACTAATAGCCAGGCAAATTTTAGGAGTGAAGTATTGAAAGTAGATCATTTTCAGTTGATATCAAAGTAAGATGGATTCATTCTAAAGAATGGCAAATCCAGAATGCACAACGAAATTGTTGGTGTTGATAAAGCAAAGAGCAATGAGGAAAAGAGTGAATAGATTTTGAATGTTTATGTTGAAGTCACTGATATTAATGAATGGTATTTTATGAGAAAGACTGTGAACTGCATCTGGAATCCTCAAGAGAGTAGAAAATCCCATACATTGACTGTTTGGTAGAAGTGACATGGACAAATGTTAACTCTTCCAAAGGAAGAAGGATAATGAATCAATTGTAGCTGAATGAGGACTTGAAATCAACAACAGACAGCAGAAAGAATGTCCTTATGTTCTTAAATTCACAAGTGTGGAGGAGAAGGAGAAATAACAATCTCCAGTGAAGAGATTTCAAACAAGATTTCTTAAGGTGTAGGAATATAAATAACATTTCACAAAAATAAAAATAAGTCATTCATATTTGAATGCTAGTTTGAGACAGACTCTAGTTTCTATAGATGTGATGAAAGGAAAGAGCAATAAAGTAAACATAGGGGAAATGATCTTAAAGAAGAGTGGAAGTAAGGCAAGAAGCATAGAGTAGCTAACAAAGGAAGGTACGTTGTCTGGTCTTGTAAAAAATAAGAGAACAAAACAAGAATTATCATCTTATCCATATCTAGAAACTGGCACAATCCTTCCCAGACTTATCACTCAATAAATATAAGTTGAGTAGGTTGAAATCATCATAGAAGCACAACCATGAAGACAATATGAAGATTCTTCCTTTTAAATCTCTCCCTCTTTTTTTAATCTAAGTTAATAACTAATAATATAAAAAATATCTGGGGAAATTAGATGACTCCATGTTCAACTTAAGCCAACACACGGAAAAGATTTTAAAAGTTAATAAAACATAGTGCATAAAACGTTAATGGACTACAAGAGAGTAAATATATCACAGTTTTCCTGTTTAGGACAGTAGGTAGCACTGTGTTTGATTCGGGGCAACACATTTAAAATCTGTTTTATGTGTCCAGATGCATGAAAGTTCTGGAGGCTTTGAGATATATATATATATATATATATATATATATATATATATATATACACAACCTTTCAAGGAACTGAGGCTATTCAACCTATAAAAATTAAAATTGTAAAAGAGAATATTATCTTCTTTCAATTTACCTATAAAGCTGTGAAGTTTATAGGCATTTTCTGCATTACTCCATACAGCAGTTTTAAGACTAACAGTTGCGATTATCAAAGAGGAAGATTTCAGGTAAATGCATGCATCTTTTTTTCAAGACAATTGTATGTCAAAAATGTACTACATAAAACTAGATGAAAATAAACATGTCTCCTCAGCATGGAGAAAATTAAATTATTCTGATAAATTATGACACTTTAGAACATAAATCACTAACATTACCTCTTTTAATAGAAAAATACAACATTGTGTATTTGTGCAGACTGTGGTAATTTGTGGTACAATTTTTTAACTATATCTCACTTTACAGTTGGATATGAATGCATGTTTTCATTCAAATAGAACATCTACAGTTGACCTAAACATTTATACAGAGCCCAATTATATTGTGAGCATTCGGAGATGGGGGAGTCAAAGGATTTTAGAAATGCAAATGTAATTTCTTCTCCATAAATTTGAAATAGAAAATAATTTTACTTATCTAAAATTATTTAAAGTAAAGTAGAAGTATTGATGAAGTAAAAGAGTTGAACAGAAGATTTCAAAGGGTGGCTCTAAAAGACAAAGTACTGTAATCAAATGTGCAAAGATCTGGAGTTAGAAAAGCAAAAGGGAAGAACATGCTTGGCATTTCTCAAGCTGAAAGAACTGAAGAAAAAATTCAAGGCTCAAGTTGCAATATTGAAAGATTCTACAAGGAAAACGTTGAATGACTCAGGAAGCATCAAAAGAAGATGGAAGGAATATACGGAGTCACTGTGCCAAAAAAGAATTTGGTGGACCTTAAACCATTTCAGGAAGTAGCACATGATCAAGAACTGATGGTACTGAAGGAAGAAGTCTAAGCTGGATTGAGGGGAATGTCATAAAAGAAGGCTCCAGGAAGTGATGGAATATCAATTAAGATGTTTCAACAAAGGGATGCAGCACTGGAGGTACTCACTTGTCTATGTCCACAACTTTGGAGGACAGCTTCCTGGCCAACCAACTGGAAGAGATCCATATTTGTGCTCATTCCAAACAAAAGTGATCCAACAGAATGTGGAAATTATCGAACAATATCAGTAATGTCACACACAAGTAAAATTTTGCTAAAGATCATTCAAAAGCAGTACATCGACAGGGAACTTCCAAAAGTTCAAACTGGAATTAGACGAGGACATGGAATGAGTGATATCACTGCTGATGTCAGAAGGATCTTGGCAGAAAGCAGAGAATACCAGGAAGACATTTAGCTGTGTTTTATTGACTACCCAAAGATTGAATTGATTTCGACTCATAGCCACACTCTGTAAAACACAACGAAACACTGCCCAGTCTGCACCATCCTCGCAATCTTTGCTATACTTGAGCCCAAAGCCAAGAATACCAGAAAAATGTTTAGGTGTGTTTTATTGACTATGCAAAGGCATTTGACTGTGTGGATCACAACAAATTACGGATAACATTGCAAAGAATGGGAATTCTAGAACACTTTGTTTGCTCATGAGGAACCTGTACATAGATCAAGAGGCAGTCGTTCAAACAGAACAAGAGGACACTATGAGGTTTAATGTCAGGAAGGTGTGGGTCATGGTTGTATCCTTTTCCCATACTTATTCAATCTGTATGCTGAGAATAATCTGAGAAGCTGAGCTATATGAAGAAGAACGTGTCATTAGGATTGGAGGAAGACTCATTAACAACCTGCAATATGCAGAAGACACAACCTTACTTGCTAAAAGCAAAGAGGACTTGAAGAACCTACAAATGATGATTGAAGACTACAGCCTTCAGTATGGGTTGCACTTCAACATAAAGAAAACAAAAATCCTCACAACTGGACCAATAAATGACATCATGATAAATGGAGAAAATATTGAAGTTGTCAAGGATTTCATTTTACTTTGATCTACAATCAACACCCATGGAAGTAGCAGTCAAGAAATCAAAGGACATATTGCATTGGGAAAATCTGCAAAAGACCTCTTTAAAGTGTTAAAAAGCAAAGATCTCACTTTGAGGGCTAAGATATGCCTGACCCAAAACATAGTATTTTCAATCGCGTAGTATATATGCATGTGAAGGCTGGACAATGAATAAGGAAGATGAGAAGAATCCATACCTTTGAACTATGGTGTTCTCAAAGAGTATTGAACATGCCATGGAGTGCCAGACAAATGAACAATCTTTCTTGGAAGAAGTACAGCCAGAATGCTCCTTAGAAGGGAGGATGATGAGATTTCGTTTGATGTACTTTAGACATGTTATCAGGAGGGATCAGTCCCTGGAGAAGGACGTCATGCTTGGTAAAGTAGAGGGCCAAAAAAAGAGAGGAAGACCCTCAATGAGATGGACTGACACCTTGACTGCAACAATGGGCTCAAGCATAGCAGATTGTGAGGGTGGTGCAGTGTTTTGTTCTGTTGTACATAGGGTTCCTATGAGTTGAAAGCAACTCAAAGTCACCTAACAACAAAATTATTTACAAATAAGCAATTGCTTCATAGACTTATCACTATTAACTAGAAGAGTGATTATTTTCCAATATGTCAGAATAATGCATCAAAATGTAGAACTTTCTAAGTCTTTAAAGGTATGCTATCATCTGAAAGTGTTTAATTTTTATAATGTCTTTGTTTCCAATTTTTTCCTGCTTTAATCCATCCACCTTATATTGATTCCTGTATTAATTACATAGGACTTCCAAGACAAATTTCCACAACCTACATGGCTGCAAATGACAGAAATTTGTTGTCTCACAGTTCTGGAGGCCAAAAGTACAAAATCAAAGTGTCAGCAGGGCCATACTCCCTTCAGAGGATCTAGAGGAGAATCCGTTCTTTGTTTCTTACAGATCTGATGGCTCTCAGCATTCCTTGACTTGTGTCCACAGTATTCCACCCTCTGACTCCTTGGTCACATGACCTTGTCCTCATGCATCTCTCTCTCTGTGTCTGTGTCTTATCTCCCTCAGTCTCCCTCTTACAACTGTCATTAGTTTTAAGGCCCACTGGCATAATCTAGCATGGTCTCTTCGTCTTGAGATCCTTAACATAATTATATCTTCAAAGATCCTTTTTTTTTTCTTTTCCTAAATAAAGTAACAATCCAAGATTCTGGGGATTAGTTCATGAACATACATTTTTGGGAGTGGACTGCCATTCAACCCACTATAATTACCAAGGTCCTATGTGAAGCTTCTTCCTATAAAGATGCTCTGAATTCTTTTCCTGTAGGTCTATCCTGGTGAACATTGTTGGATATTCTAAAAATAAATAAATAAACAAAAGAGGTCCCGAAGAGTGTCCGTCAGTACTTTTGGTAAGACGTTGCTTTCGGACTGCCCCTCTTCAGCTACATTCAATTCTGATAATATTCAGAATCATATGCCCCTACCTCTCCCCCCTTTCCAATAGGAACAAAATATGATTCATGCTGAAATATTAGATTGTCCTATTCACTTGGGAACAGCAGGGTAGAAAATGGACGATATAAAAACTGTTGGTAGGTTCCCCATCAATTCAAATTCCTAACTGGGAGAAGTGTTTTAGTCTTAAATTCTTAGTGGTCTTCTTTTGATACCACATGGAGTGAGCCAGTTTGGGAATGAGGCCAGCATCGACCAAAGCAGGAGCAGGAGACAGAGAGAAAGGAGCCATCATAGTCTTGAAAACATTGTTGAACTCTTAGATGTCAGTGGACATGATGACAGGATCAGCCCTTGGATCATCCACTAATGTGAGTCAGAAAAGTACCTCTTTTGCTTAAGCTATTTTTAGTTAGGTTACTGTCCCTTGTATTTAAAAAACCTGTGACTAATATTACACTTTAACCTCTTTTTCTCTTAAACTTGTAATTCAGAGTAAGCCCTCTGCAATGAGTGAGCTCGTTTTCTCTTTTCTTTTGAGGCTCATTATAATTGATCCTTACCTTATCTAGCCTTGCAGCACCAAAAATGCATCACATGTAAAATTTGTCTTGTCAGATAATAAGACCATTTAGATTTCTTATGACACAATTTTTGGTGTCAAGAGCAAAAGGAGAAAAATGGTAAGAGCCCCAGTTCTCTAGATTCTACACTAATGGTATTGGTTAGAAAACTTGATTTAGAACTTCCAATATCCTTACTTAATTTTGCATGTCTTCAGAGGATTTTTTTCCCCTGTATTCCACTTTTGTGTGTGCTTGACACTGTCCAGAAATCCTCCCTGATGAGCCCAAGGCAGGATATGGGTGTGGAAATGTGCAGCAATATGAGCCTTACAGCACTAGAAAATTCGAGGACTTTCTGTCATTCAGCTCCCATCAAGTGAACTAATTGTTTCTCAGAGGGAACAAATGCTGCCAACTAATCTCTGCATTTCAGACATATACACTCAATTTTTACAGCATCTGGTTACTTTCTATGTTTTATTTTGTCACCATCCTTTATTTGTCAACTTAACTACTCTCAGTGTTGTGCTGTGTTGTCTGCTTCACTACTGTGAGGAGCATAAAGACAGTATGAAACAGAAGTAAACATTAAGCACCTCAAAGACACCCCAACCAGTACTAAAGTGTTTATTTTCCCCACAGATCATAAAACAGTAGCTAATAGTGGTGTCACTCAGGGGTCATAGCACCCAGTAGAGATAAAGTGTTCCTTCAAGATGAACCAGTTTCATGATGGCAATAACATCTAATTTGAACTTGTCGACTTTGGAATATGGCTGTTTGGTATACGGAGGTAAGTCTGTAAGTGTACTTGCACTGTGAGTTCATGATTGATTTTTTTCATAATGGGTAACATCTCTCTCGTACCTCCATGATACTTATTTCTTTGCTATTATGTTCAGTAATTGATATTAAACAATTTCATTTCATGTTGAGAGGCATAAGGGGAATGTTGCAGAGAAAGGGGAATGATAATGTTTCAAATAGAAAAGTCAGATATTCTTCATTTAAGTTTCTAAAGATGATTTCAATCATTGGCCTTATTAATTTTTTTTAATAAAGAAGCATTTTCCTTCATTATTGTCATAAAAATTGGATGTAATAGCTTTGCAGAGTGTGCCATCCCATGTTTAAAGTATCCTTTCTTATTGTTCTCACTTCACAGAATGATGTAATGCTTATTTGAACAATTTCTACGAATGAAAACTTTATTTATTATCTAAAATCTAATTCAAAAATACATCTTCTGGAAAGCATTATTTATTTCATATAATTTGATATTATTTTTTCCATCCATTTGGCTTCATAATTTATTTTTCATTTATATCAAGTAATACTAATCTTACATTGTGTGTTATATTTGATCCAATATCAAATTATAGATTCCTTGAAGATATTCCATTGTATTCGTTATTCACTTTTGTGTGCATCTAACGTACTAAGCATGCAACCTGGCATAGGGTAAGCACTGATTAAATGTTTGTAAATCAAGGTTTGAAATAAATTTTAGTTTCGATGCATTCGAACATTTGGATGGGCTACCACATATTTAGAAAACAATTTTATAATTTTAAATTAAATAAATATCATCTACATTGACAGAAAGAATAATTTAGATAGACATACGTGTGTGCGTATATGCAAAGCCATAATCACCAACATACACAAACTAACAATTGTAATGGTCCATAAATCTAAAGGAACCATGCAGATTCTGCTTTTTTTTTTAATAAGTAAAAATAGGTAAAAGGTGGTTGAAAATAAATGGAAGGCAATGCAAGATAATCAAAAAAATAAAAAATACATATAATATAAAGAAAGGAAACACTGGGAGACCTAAGGATTTCTTATTGTTGAGTGTTCATGGGATTGAGGGGTAGCAACAAATGAAATTATACCGGTAAAATCACAACTTTCTAATACATCTCAATATCAGTTTTTTCATATAAAATATAGTGATAATAATAATACTTCCTAGGATTACTCAGAGGTGTACACGTATGTCTACACATTCGTATATTTTAATATATAAAAGTATATAGTAATGCTATTAAATAACAATAGCACACATGAAGAAGATAAAATAACAGTTCGGTTTCCAAGGACAAGCATTTCTTGTCTGAGCATGAAAGCTTCACTCATTTGATCATCTTATCTTTTCTGATAAAACTTTCCTCTTGCCATGATAGATGCTGAACTTTAAGGAGACTGTTAAATGTTAGTGGTGCTCTTGGTGCATTCTCTGAATGTCCTCATCGTGCTACAAAACATCATAATGTCAACACAATTTGCTGGTATTCTCTGAGGCACATTGGCCTTTGTCTTCTATATTACCTAAGTAATCTGGGAGATCTTAGCCTATAAAGTGTGAGCCTGAATATCAGAACAATATAACAATATGTATCATATTTATCAGATACAGTATCATAATTCTAGGATCTATCTAAAGGGACTTTCCCTTTATTACCCTTAGTTTTAAAATAGCATTGGCAATGATGTCCATGCTATCTGTGATTACCTCAAATCATATGATTACCATTCATAATTATTAGAGTGTTTAACCTAAATCTTGAAACACTGAAAATAACAACTTTTCCTTTTTTTCTAAAAATCGAATGTTATTACTTAACAGTTATGTAGACTGCTTAGGAATAGACTACATAGTATTTCCTAAGATTTACCTGACCGTGCATTCAACATGGCATTATATAAAATTTGATTTACATAGATACTTAAATTGATTTCTTAAAGCTAATTAAGAATGATTTTTATGATGCTCTTTCAGGAGGTCATTGCATTTGAAAATATTCCTTAGGGTATTACCAGACAGAGATTTAATGTTCAACTACATGGAAAAAATGTCATCAACAGCTTCAAGACATTAAGCTAGCCTATTTACTTTACAATAACGGCAGTGGGAGGAAAATCAAGTTATCATCTGTTCCACTTTTCATGTTTGCAATTTTTCCTTTAGCTCAGCATGCCAAAATGATATTTATTTTATTATGAAAGATTACAATAAGGTACTTCAAAAAATTAGTTTTTAAAGCTTACATGACTCAAGTGATGCAAATAATTTATGATTGAGGAAGAATAATTTTGGTTCCCACACACCCATTTATTCTATTTTTCCCAACAAGATTATTGTGAAACTTACTTGTATACAGTGAAACACCAACAGAATACTTACATATCCTTCCATAAAAGAAGTTATTTAAAAGGACATTTTGTTATAATTCATCATTTTTCTGTTTATTTTTATATTATTATGTTTCAGTGTATAAAAATGAAGTATTTATTGGGGTCCTGTTGCCTTCGAGTCAATTCCAACTCATGGTGACCCTATAGGACAGAGGAGAACTGCCCCTTAGGGTTTCCAAGCAGTGGCTGGTGGATTCTAACTGCTAACCTTTTGGTTAGCAGCCTGAGATCTTAACCACTGTGCCACCAGGGCTCCATTTATTGGGGTGTAAGCAAGAAAGAGTTAAAAGATCAAAAATATTTCATCTAGGGTAATAAATGAGAAGATCAGAGTCACATAATGTACAACAAATATTCTAAGACCGAAACCTCAAAACAAAAACAAACAAAAAATTGTGACTGTTGTAAGTATCCAGTTCTTAGTCTTCTGTTATGTATTCTATTTTTATGAATGGATAGTATTTGTTTCTATAACCTTGTATGCAAGTCTCTTGTAACTAGAAATATGCAGTGATTCTAGCAGTGTGGGTCACAGCCCTCATATATCAGTCATTGGTGCTTGAAGGAAGCAATGTTGGATGATCATAACTCACCACTATTCCCCAAGGGTAGAGCTCATCATGGACTGTACTGCCACCATTAAAAGTAAACCATCAGCTGGACATGAACCACACTGAGCAGACAATGAAAATAAGGACATAATTAAGTGGAGCCAGAAGCTAGAAGGCAGGACAACATATATGCTTATAAAATACGGCTGATGGATGAGACAATTGACAATATAAAAAGAATTCTAAAACCCCTCAAGGAAGATATTTAATGCAACTAAATGGCATTACGACATTTTAATATAAAAATTATTCAGGTGAATTGAGAAGATAGTCACTACTAAATAGTCTATAGATATGTTATTATATAGTAACTATCGTCGAATAAAAACTTCAGCAATTAAGGAGAAGTAATGTCTAAAAAGGATTCTAATATCTAAAAAGGATTGGAGGAAGACTCATTAACAACCTGCATCATGCAGGTGACACAACTTTGCTTGCTGAAAGTGAAGAGGACTTGAAGCACTTACAGATGAAGATCAAAGACCACAGCCTTCAGTATGGATTACACCTCAACATAAAGAAAACAAAAATCCTTCACAACTAGACCAATAAGCAACATTATGATAAATGGAGAAAAGATTGAAGTTGTCAAAGATTTCATTTTACTTGGATCCATAATCAACATTCATAGAAGCAGCAGTCAAGAAATCAAAAGACACATTGCATTGGGCAAATCTACTGCAAAAGACCTCTTTAAAGTGTTGAAAAACAAAGATGTCACCTTGAAGATGAAGGTGTGCCTAACCCAGCCATGGTGTTTTCATGTGCCTTATATATATGCAAAAGCTGGACAATGCATAAAGAAGACCGAAGAAAGACTGATGCCTTTGAGTTGTGGTGTTGGTGAAGAATATTGAATATATCATGGAGTGCAAAAAGAATGAACAAATCTGTCTTGGAAGAAGTATAACCAGAATGTTCCTTAGAGGCAAGATGGCAAGACTATGTCTCATGTACTTTGGACATGTTATCAGGAGGGATCAGTCCCTTGAGAAGGACATTATGCCTGGTAAAGTAGAGGGTCAGTGAAAAAGAGGAAGACCCTCAACGAGACGGATTGACACAGGGGCTACAACAAATGGACTCAAGTATAACAATTGTTAGGATGGCACAAGACTGGGCAGTGTTTCATTCTGCTGTACATAGGGTCACTGTAAGTCGGAACTGACTCAATGGCACCTAACAACACAACAACGATATCTAAAAATGCACAATTAAAAATGCAAGGACAGAAATCATGATGGATAAGAAGAAAGACTTGAGAGATACATACAGGAATTCTAGTATACAAATAAAAGAATTGCAAAAAAAGGAGGGGAGGGAATGATCTCTATACATAATCTCTAAGCCTAAAGGGAGAAAGAACAGGTTATTTGCATAGGAAAAATGTCTGATTGCAACACTAGCTAAAAAATCTACAAAGACAATAATGCCAAAGCACAACAATACTAAGCCAAGCTCCCATCTACTGACACTCTGTAAGAAAGATTATTGTAAACTACAAGGATTCAGAGACTATTTCACGCACGTATTTGGGTAAGGAGAAATAGCAGGGGAAAAAAAACTAACTACACAACTAATAAGTATAACTGGAGGTCTCAACGAAGAAGAAAGTAAGAGGAAATACTGTGAAAAATGAATCTTAAAATATAGTTCTCATCCTTATTATTTACAGATTCCGTATTTGAAAATTCACCTACGTGCTAAAATGTATTTATAACTTCAAAATCAATACTCATGTTGCTCATAATATGACATTCTTGATGCCATAATGAGTCTATTTAGTACTATGCTTTTCACATTTTTGTGCTTTTTGTTGGCTTAATGGCCTCTAAGTGTACGGCAGTTGTTGCTGTGATGCTAGAAGCTATACCACCAGTATTTCAAATACCAGCAGGGTCACCTACACTGGACATTTTTCAGTGGCGCTTCCAAACTAAGATAGACTAGGGAGCAAAGGCCCAGTGATTTACTTCCTAAAATTAGCCAGTAAAAACCCTACGGATCACAATAGAATACTATCTGATACAGTGGCTGGAAGATGAGCTCCATAGGTTAGAAGGCACTCAAAATAAAGAGTGGCCACAACTTTGGATGTGAACATACCAATGATCATGAAGATGGCACAGGACCAGACAATGTTTTGCTGTGTTATACATGCAGTTGTCAAGAGTCAGAGCTGACTGTATAGCAACTACCAACAACAACAAACAGAAACATATAAAACAAGGTTATGTATAGATCAGTTGACAAAAATATTCTGACCCGATGCTCACAGAAACCTACACTTTTGTGATGGTTACTGTTGTATGTCAACTTGGCTAGGCTATGATTCTCAGTGATTCGTCCGACACTATGTAATTACCTTCCACTTTGCTATCTGATGTGAGTAGGCAATCAGTTGAAAGGGGAGTTTCCTTGGGAGTGGGGCCTGTCTCCAGTATATAAGTAGATATTCTGTTAAAGCTCTCTCCCCATCAATTATGCACTCTTCTCATTGCCTGATCTCCGGTTCTTGGGATGTAAGGCTGTTGCTGTACCTACAGGTTTTGGGATCATCAGCTGCCGCAAAGGAGCCCTGGTGGTGCAATGGTGCAAAAGTGCTTGGCTGCTAACCAAAAGGTCAGACACTGAAACCCACCAGCCACTTCATGGGAGAAAGATGTGGCAGTCTGCTTCTTTAAAGATTTACAGCCTTGGAAACCCTATGGGGCAGTTTTACTCTGTCCTGTAGGGTTGCTATGAGTTGGATTCGACTCGACGGCAATGGATTTGGGTTTTGATGGTTAGCTGCTGCAACCATGTGAACCAGCAGAGGTCTTCAGCCTTCTGCGTGGCCCATGGATTTGGGCTTGCAGCCTCCACAATCCTCTGAGCCATTTCCCGGAAGTAAGGAAAGTAAATGGCAGTCTATCTTGACTCACCAACATAGAGAACAATGGCCCCTAAATCAATTCACAGACCTGATCCAGTTTACAGATCTCCAACCCCTTGAATGAAGGGGAGGGTGGGTACCCTTGAGGAAGGACTCCACTCCACTGTCAAAAATTTATACTGTTAAACTTTCTCCCAGCCATCCCCAAAGAGATCTACTGCCTTTTACAAGAGTGACTGTTCATTGGAAAAAAGAAATAATCAAACTTTTCGGGGATTACTGAACACTGGGTCTGAAATGATACTAATTACAGGGGACTCTAAATGTCACTGTGACCCACCAGTCAGAGTAAGGGCATATGGTGGTCAGGTTATTTATGGAGTCTTAGCTCAGGTTAATCTCAAAGTGGCTCCAATGACTCCCTGAACCCATCCTGTAGTGATTTTCCTAGTTCCAGGAGGCTTAATTGGAATAGACATACTCAGCAACTGGCAAAACCCCCATACTGGATCCCCGACATGTGGAGTAAGGCTATTATGGTAGGAGAGGCCAAGTAGAAGCTGTTAGAACTACCCAAAGCAAAAAAAAAAAAAAACTTGTTTCTGTCGAGTTGATTCTGATTCATAGCAACCATACAGAACTGCCCAGGCCTAGGAAAATACTGAACCAAAAGTAATATTGCATTCCTGGAGAGATTGCAGAGATTAGTGCCACTATCAAGGACTTGAAGAATGCAGGAGTGGTGATTCCCACCACATCCCCATGCAATTCGCCTACTTGGACTATGCAGAAAATAGGTGGATCTTGGAGAATGACAGTGGATTATTGTAAACTTAACCAGGTGGTGACTCCAACTGCAGCTGCTGTTCCAGATGTGGTTTCACTGCTTGAGCAAATTAATACACGTCCTGGTACCTTGTATGCAGCTATTGATCTGGTCAATGTCTTTTTCTATTCCCTGCTTCTAATGACCACCAAAATCAGTTTGCCTTTTATCTGGCAAGGCCAGCAATACACCTTCACTGCCCTATCTTGAAGGAATATCAACTCTCCCATCATAATCTAGTCTGCAAGGATCTGGATTACCTTTTCCTTCCACAAAACATCACACTGGTTTATTACATTGATGACATTATGCTAGTTGGATCTAGTAAGGAAGAAATATGGACAACTCTAGACTTATTGGTAGGAGAGAGGGTAGGGAATTAACCTGACAAAAATTCAGGTGCTTTCCACGTCAGTAGAATGTCTAGGGATCCAGTGGTGTGGGATATGTCAAGATATTCCTTCTAAAGTGAAAGATAAGTTGTTGGATCTGGTCACTCCTATAACTAAAAAAGAATCACTGTGTCAGGTGGGCCTCTTTGGATTTTGGAGGCAGTATATTCCTCATTTGGGTGTGCTACTCCAGCCTATTTACCAAGTGACTCAAAAAGCTGCTAGTATTGAGTGGTGCCCAGAAGGCTCTGCAACAGGTTCAGGCTGCCCTACAAGCTTCTCTGCCACTTGGGTCATATGACCCAGTTGATCCACTGGTGCTTGAAGTGTTAGTGACAGATAGAGATGCTATTTGAAGTCTTTGCCAGACCGGTATTGGTGGATCACAGCTTAGACACTTAGGATTTTGGAGAAAAGTAAAAAGTAGTTATCTTCTGCAGATAACTACTCTCTTTTTAAGAAACAGATTTTGGCCTACTACTGAGCATTGTAGAGACTGAACACTTAACTATGGACCACCAAGTTACTATGTTGCCTGAGCTGTCCGTCGTGAACTGGGTGTTGTCTGACCCACAGAGTCATAAATTTGGTCGTGCCCAGCAGCACTCCATCATCGAATGAAAGTGCATATAAAAGGTAAGGCTTGAACAAAACCTGAAGGCAGAAGCAATTTACATGAGGAAGTGGCCCAAAAGCCCACGGTCCCGACTCCTGTCACATTATTATTTCTCTCCCAGTCTGTGCCTATAGGCTCAAGGGGAATTTCTTACCAGCTGTTGACTGAAAAAGAGACAACTCATGCTGGTTTACAGATAATTGATATGCAAGCGCCACTCAGAAGTGGAGAGGTGCAGCACTGTAGGCCATTTCTCGGACTTCCCTGAATAACAGTGGTGAAGGGAAATAATTCCATTGAGCTGAGCTTTGAACAGTGCACCTGGTTGTTCATTTCACTTTGAAACAGAAATGGCCAGATGTGATAATTTATAGTGATTTATTGTTTGTGGCTAATGGCTTGGCTGGATGGTCAGGGACTTCGAAGAAACAGATTGGAATATTGGTAACAAAGAAGAGTAGGGAAGAGTTATATGGATAGATGGGCCAAAGAAATGAAGATATTTGTGTCTCACATGAATGTTCACCAATGGGTGACCTTGGCA
Organism: Trichechus manatus latirostris; assembly: GCF_000243295.1. NCBI lineage: Eukaryota > Metazoa > Chordata > Mammalia > Sirenia > Trichechidae > Trichechus > Trichechus manatus. The sequence continues at coordinate 8,783,728 of NW_004444031.1, forward strand.
GAAGAGGATTTTAACAATCAGGTGGATAGGAACACAAGTTCCATAAGTAACGGCCTCATTCTCCAGCCACTCCTGCCATTGTCCAAGAGGTTCATGAACAAACTAACCATGGTGGGAGGGATGGAGGCTATGCATGGGCTCAACAACATGAACTTCTACTCAACAAGGCCTACTTAATTATAGTCACTGCTGAGTGCCCAGTCTGCCAGCATCAAAAAACAACACTGAGTACCTGATATGGCACCTTTTCCTGAGGTCAAAGGGAATATGGTATGCATAGTAGAAGAAGGTAGTTCTAAATACTAGCTTCAACAACTTGACCAATTGCAGAAATGAGGAGGGTACTTGTTATGAGTATTTCTTCCTTGTTTTGTTTTACCTGTGTGTGTGTGTGTGTGTGTGTGTGTATAATATAGCAAATATCTTTGCTTTCTTCTATCCTTTATCCCATTACTTATTTTAAAATACAAGATGTGAAAGGGGCTAATGCGTTTTCAGTTGTACACATGTTACTTGTGTTATGTTAGGTGAAAGTATGACTTTATAATTGTCTTTATTTGGAGATTATTTATGGTTTAAGGAGATGTGTATTTTAGGTGCCAAGTTGACAAGGGGTGTACTGTGATGCTTAATGTTATGTGTCAATTTGGCTAGGCCATGATTCTCGGTGATTTCGCAGGCACTATATAATGATCTTCTATTTTGAGATCTGATATGAACAGCCAATCAGTTGAAAAGGGTGCTTCCTTGGGAGTGGGACCTGCCTCCAGTATATAAATGGATGTTCTGACAAAGCTAGCTCTCTCTCTCAACTATACACTCTTCTTGTGCCCCGACCTCCAGTTCTTGGGAAGTAAGCCTGAAGAAACACTCACCTGCTGCCTGACATGCAAATTTTGGGTTTGTCAGTCCCTTCAACGACGTGAGCCAGGAGAGGTCTTCAGCACGTTGCCTGACACACAAATTTGGGACTTAGCAGCCCCCATATTGCATGAGCCATTTTCTCGAAATTGTGTGAGCCATTTCTTTGAAATAAATTTCTCTCTATATACTTACATATACATGCTTTACCGTTTTGCTCCTCTGGAGAACACAGACTAAGACACCCAGTATTTCTCTTAGAAGCATGATTTGTTTATTATTTGCTAATTTTAGGTTCACAGTAACTTTATAGAACATAACTATTATAAATGATACTGAATTGTTATAAATAAATACAAGTTTTACTCTATATCTAAAACATAGAATTAAGTCTAAGTGTACAATCATAAAGTTTCTTGGAATGCATGTCATAAGATTTAAACAAGTATGTTTATAATAAAAGCCATCTGCATACAGATTCTCATATTGATCTAGAATTGTATATACTATCTTTTCTCAGCAAAACCTAAGGGTTGGGAAAGGGGTTCAAGTGTTGAAAGGAAAATAGAAAAATTCAAATATTCCTTAAGGGTTACTTTATTAAAGAGAAAAAATAATAGAGGAAAAGAGCATCCAGATCAGAGATTTTTTTTTAATCACTCTTTCAAATAACTGTAGAAAAATATGTTTGATTTTGAACCCTAGAAAAGATACGGTGTTCAATAAGGACCTGAAAACTATAACAGAATTAACAGATTAACAAGAGGAATAGAGGAATGAAGGCCATCGTGATAAAACTGATATATAATAAAAGTAAATAAATACATAAAGAGAAATAAAAAAAAAATAGTAAGTAAAATAAATGAAACATACATTCAGATCATGGAAATATATTCAAGTGTCCACTAAAAATAAACCAAATGAAATGTGTGTGTATGTTTCTCTGTGTGAGTGAGTGTGTGTGTGTGTGTGTGTGTGTACAGAGAGAATAAGGTTGGATTAAGCCTCATATATCTACTCTGTCCTATAGAGTTGCATGAGTTGGAATTGACTAGATGGCAGTGGGTATCAGTAATTGGGAAAAAATAAGTGAGGTTTTGCCCAAAATAGGGTAAAGAAATATTGATCTTGTACTCAGCAAAGAAGTAATTATTTATAGCTTTCTATGTCTTCATTATTGCATAAAACATAATTAAAATAAAGGAATTTACTGTATATTACAAATTAGTAAGAGAACAGCATCATCAATAGAGTGTATGAGAAGAAATTAACAAACATTAAGGCTGAACCTAAATAAAACGGAAGATACATACAGGAATAGAAAGTATTGATAAATATAAATGCAGAATTTTTTTTTTTTTTTTAATATTTTATTGTACTTCAGGTGAAGGCTTACAGAACAGATAGTTTCTCATGTAACAGTAACACACATGCTGTTTTATGACATTGGTTAACAACCC
>NW_004444031.1:8787690-8824430 GCF_000243295.1 Trichechus manatus latirostris
CTTTGCCCATTTTTTAATAGGATTGTTTGTCTTTTTGTTGTAGAGGTGTTGGATTTTCTTGTAGATTATGGAGATTAGACCTTTGTCTGATTTGTATAAATGCAGAATATTTTTAAAATATACAGAAGCTAATGCTTTCTGAGAATTTAAAAGCAAAAATAAATATAAATAGTGAAGAAAACTAAGAATGCAAAAGACACATAGCTGTAGAAAGATGAAAGATGAAAATAATTATAATTCTACATTTAATAAATTTGGAATGTTAGAAGAGATGTATTTCTCAGAAAATTATAATTTAAAAAATGTGACCAGAAAACAGATTATATCTGAATAGACGAATTTCCTTAGAAAAGATTGGAAAGTTACCAGAATTGATGATTTCACAGCCTAGTTCTACCTAACCTCTAAAGATACACTAAAATATTCTAGACTAAAATATATATATATATATATATATGGAAATCCCATCATTTATTTGTGATAGTAGCTTATTCAAATTCAATGGTAATACAAAAAAAAAAAATGACTATATATCAATCTTGCCTTCAAGAATATATGCAAAAATACAAATAAAATGTAGCAAAAGATTTCATTATCTGAAAACAATGACAAGGAATGTCACTGATAATTTTTCAGTGTGACCTTGTATTAGCAATATACAGGACTTAAAGGTAAACTGTCTCAGGCATAAAACAGAATATAACATTTGCCTCTCTCCTTAGAAGATTAGATGAAAGAGGAGGCTCACAGGCCACTGATACAAGAATAGTTCCAGAGAACTACAGGCAACTGTCTCCCTTGCACAGTCTTACATTCTATCTAATTGTGTGTCTGTGTGTGCTCCCAGAGAATCTGTAGAAAATAACTGGACTGCAATAAAATGCCTTTCAGGAAATAGGTCCTTACCGCACACATTCTCTTATTAACTTTATTCTCTGTGTGTTGATCGGTCAGGATATAATAGAACTGTATTCTCCACAAAGTCTAACACAAATAAATAAAAATGTGATATATGTAAATGAATCATTTTTTATTTGGCAAAATCTTAACTTTTAAAGTTCAGAATTTTATTTTAAAATAGTACACTGGACTGAAAATGAAAACGTTGTTGTTAGTTGCCACGGAGTTGATTCCAACTCATGGCAACCCCATGTGTGCAGAGTAGAACTGCTTAATGGAGTTTTCAAGGCTGTGACTTTTCAGAAGCAGTTTGCTGGCCTGTCTTCTGAGGTACCTCTAGATGGGTTGGAAGCACCAACCTTTAGTCTAGTAGTTAAGTGCTTAACCATTAGCGTTGCAATGAAAGCATTAGTGCTTTCGAATATCAAAAGATTGTCTAAGAGTCCATTGATTAATTGAAAAATAGTAGCCCTACATTAGACAGAGATTATTTTGATGGCTTCCAAGGTCCCTGTAGTGGATGCTGTGATGGACCATGTAAATCCCCCACCATGAATGAAGGACTTTTGATGCCTACCTCCCGCCCCCGGCCCACTTAATCGTGGCAGAAAGTCCTCATTTGTCAACAGTTTAAAGAATTTGTTTCAGCTGAAGGAAGTTTCGTTGTCCAAAGTACTGACCACTTCCAATAACTGATCAAAATTAGGGTAAAAATGCTGGACCCTCATATCCAAATTTGGGACAATTCTTAAGTGTCCTACAACTTCAGAACTCCCCATAGGGACAGCTGAGTCTTCTATTGAGACTGTACTGCAACTGAACTTCTTCTGTCCAGCTTGTTTTTTTTTTTTCCCCCCTTTTTTCCCACAGACGTTAATGTCAAGGAAATTCCTGTTAAATCTCCTGCACGCTAATCTTCATCTCAGATTCAGCTTTCCTTGGAAGCAAACCTTCAATAGTTGGTTCTAGGAGTGGCCTGAATAAGTAGATTGTGGAATAGGACGTTGGAGCTGGATCGTTTACTGATAGCAGTATATAGACAGATAAAAGATGAAAATAAATATATGATAATTCTACATTTAATAAATTTGGAACACTAAAGGAGATGTATGATTTCTCACATTATAATTTAAAAATGTGACGAGAACTGATAACCTCTTGAACATGGTTACAGTGAAATTTTTTTTTTAATATCATAATTGATGACTCAGGATAGTGGAAGGGGTTGTGTTAGGAGTGATATATCAGGCACTTGAGAAATAAGAGGGGAATAACCAAACCCATTACCATCGAGTCAATTCCGACTCATAGCGACCCAATAGGACAGATAGAACTGCCCCATAGGCTTTCCAAGGAGAGGCTGGTGGATTCAAACTGCCAACCTTTTGGTTAACAGTCAAACACTTAATCACTGCACCACCAGGGCTCCTAGAGGGGAATACCCGTTGCCATTGAGTCGATTCTGACTCATAGAGACCCTGTAAATACAATGGAACTGGGTGGCTAAGGTTAAGTTTGATTAAGCTCTGAAAAAGATAACTAAAGCTAAGAGTGAATAACTGAAAATTAAAGGCTAAGTGTGAGAGCTCAAGGCTTCCTTGGTTGTCCATAACAAGACTCTTAGTTCCTGCAGTAGTAGACCAGAGAAAGCTGAGGACTAATGAACCAAACTCAAGACTTAAATGGAACAATATCAGAGCTCCTACGTGTTAAACTCACAAAATTCAGACATGTCTCCTATCCCAAGCTTTGGTTGGGAAAGATGGGAATTGTGACATCTTATATGGAAATATCTAGGTTGCGGTGTGCAATAATCTTGAATTTTCAGATTCCTGTGAACCCTCTGAGTTTTTAGAAATTGCACATGGCTTCTCAATCTCCCTTTTCAAAAGAGGATAGAGAAGCATCTCCCTATAAGACCTTACTGCCCTCCTAGCCAGCAGGCTGATAACTAGGGTTAAGTCACAATGTAACCAGTTGTATGTATGCTGAGCCTGTAAACAGAGGAAAGTATTATACCCTAAAGGAACTGTAAGACTTACCCAGAATGTAATGTCAAGAGCTTGGAAAGTGTGCATTGGACAGGATTCTGAGGGTACTTGAACGATAGGGTGGAAATTTAGTTTTGAATAGGGAGAGTAAATTGTCTTGGGGTTGTTCTTCTGAGATACAAGGTTTAACACCCTGGAAAAGAGCTCAGGAGATGATGCAAATGTAATATAAAGATGGCACCTAAAAGCATGGAAGAAGTAATGGCTCATACCATATGAGGGAAAAATGTCAGAATTTTCCTTGCATATGGAAAAATAAAGGATTAAAAAGTCTTAGAGAATTGGGAATTCTTAAAGGAACAGGCAGTGTATGATTGGAAGTCACCAGAGGATATGAAAGGCCCCAGGGGATATGCCATTTACAAGCTCAATAAGCAATGCTCTGTTGAGAAGGACACCAGCACCAGTATAAATCTAGTGGTGGCTTTCCACTGTAGGCCAGGACTAAGGTACGAGATACTGCTACAGAACTGGGTTTACTGATACATTCTAATGATAGGATCCAACACAATGGATGGCAGGAGGTAGCATTTAACTATGGTGGATTTCAACTGTTGACCTTTTGGTTAGTAGCTGAGTTCTTAACCAGTACACCACCAAGGCTCCAGCAGAAGCCAGGTAGGCACATTTATCATTATGTGTCTCAAAATTTGGAGGGGAAACAATGAGACTATAACTGCAGTGAGTTATAAAAATGTTTATTGGAATACGCTGTTCCTGGGAACAAAACAGATGGGTGGGCCACAGGGACACTATTCTACCTCTACAATCCAAAGAAATCAGTGATGGATGATTAGAAAACTGAGGACTGTTACCCCTTGCCCCACCACCCACCCCTCCCAACACACACAGATTATTCTTCCTTCACAAAGTCCTAATCCCTAACCAGAGTCCAGACCTGATCCAACTTTGGACCTGCAACTCATCACCTAAAGGAATGGGTTCCCAGAAAGAACAATCCTACCCATCTTGGAGGATTTTATCTTAAGAATAAAGAAAGAAGTATTCAGGTTTGTCAGGCATAAACTCATTTAACTTATTGCAAGGCAGTTATATGAAGACATGAAGGTAAGACCTCAAGACATTAATTTAGCATTGGAGAATCAGAATTACCAATTAAATATTAGTTTAAATGTTAGAGTCTAAATTTTTAGACTTCAGGCTTTTACCTTTAACGAATGGTCTCAGGGAGTAGACTTGAACACCCCTCAAACTCAGAGGAGGTTCCCCTTAGCTAGGATCCAAGGTTGGTTGTGGCGAGCAGTATCTCAGCAGACTTCTCAGTCTTCAGACAAAGAGTAAGAGATAACTTTTGCTTCTGTCTTCTTCTCCAAAAATGAGTAGCGATCCATAGGTTTATATTCCCTGCATGCTTTAATGTTTAACTATTATTGGTATGTTTTATTGGCACTTAAGTAATTGTTGTATGACAAATTTATGTTTGTTAATTTATATTATTCTTTATTGTCAATTAGGGAGTTGTTGTCTGACATATTTACATTCTTGTTTGCTACATGTTTCAAGGCCAAGTTAATTAATTAAAAATTATGAGGATTGTTTAGTGACATATTTATATTTTGTTAATTTATAGAGATTTGATTAATGTTACATTCTATTATCACAGAATGTAGGCGCACAACCCAATTTCAGAAAGTTGTTTACGACCTGCTTCACGTACGTCTATAATCTTATTTGCAATGTTAGAACAACTGTCTAATGACATACAGTTAATGGTTAAAGAGCATTATAGAAATATATATGTTTCTAACTCTAAGTTCAGAAATTCTCTGTTTAGAACTTCACATTATAAGTGGCTTATAGATAGGTGTTTAAAAGCATTATAAAACATCATAATTGTGTAAAAAGTATAGAAGCATACATAATAGTGACTTGCACATATGTGTTTTAAGAGCATTACAGAATCTGATGTGATTTGAGAGCATGCAGGAAGCATATATGACACTGCAACAACACAAGAAGTGTACACAGTAATGATTCCCACAGGGAACTAATGATTCCCACGGGGAACTAGAGCCCCTTACTTGGTCAAATACATACTGAGTAAAGGGAAATGCCAAATATTCTGAAGACAGTTGGAATAAAGGTCCAACTGACATTGATATGAAGGAACCTAAGGTGTCATCATGGTCCTACTGTGGAAGTGAGGATATATGGAGGCCAGGGAATAAACTGGGTCTGAGCCAAGTTTGGCTCAATTGAGTGAACTGAGTCTGCAGATCCATCTAAGAGTCATAATCTTAGTCCCAAAGTGAATAACTGGGATACATATACTTGTGGGTGACATAACTCTCATTTTGGATGTAGATGTAAGAGAGATTGGGATGAATAAAGTAAGTGACACCTCTGCATGGTCTCACCTTCTCCAAGGAAATAAATCAAAGACAAAATAACATGCTGGATGTTTTTGTTTGTGCTTAGCATGTAGAAAGATGTTAAAAAATGTCACTCCCACCATAACAAGCAAGATAGTCTACAAACTCATAATTTTATTTTGAGCCAATTAGTGAGTCAAAGTTGCAAGTTAATCTAATAACTAAAATCTAAAAGGGATGGGACCTAGAAGGGATGACACCAACAAATTGTTTAATATTTGACAGAACAATAGAAGGGGAAGGAAGTCACCAGGGAGGTGGGTTGAAGTCTTTGGTGCACTGAATGTAACTAAAGCAACAGCAAAAAAGACAACTGAGCTTTTCAAAAAATGTATGACTGTAAGTTGATGGTTGTGAAAATCCCTGGTAGACCCAGACACAAGGGAAGCTGTACCCACACACCAGTTTTTCCCATGAACTTCCACCTCGTACTGGGTGAAAGATTGGTGCCTGGCAAGACAATTGAAAGCAGCCTCCCTCCTCTTCATTTCCCCATCCCTCTACTTACCACCCCCTCACTCTCTCCCAACCCTCATGGTGAAGGTGTGTAAGGCCCGCTTAAACTTGAGGGTGAGGCAGTGAAACTGAAAGAAATCTGTCCCTGCACCAGACCCTGCATGAGAATAATTCAGAGATCTTCTGAATCTGAAGAAGGGACAGCCAATCCCCCTGTGCCCCAGATCCCACACTGAGAAGGAGTCAGAGGTTATCTGCACTGGGGGAAGAGCCACCAACCTTGTACCTAAAGCTTGCCCAGAGTACAAGGCAGAAGTGGTCTACACTGGGACAAGGAGGTAATCAGCCCACACTGGCCTGAGCATTGAGTATGAAGCAGGGTTCCTCAGCCATGTGGAGAAGAGGAAGAAAACTAGCCCTTGTTCTCCGTCCTGCAGTGAGCAAAGGCAAATGCAGTTGCTGCCTAAGGACCAAGAGCAAGTGAGCCTCACCCATGAGTCTCTGGTATAGTCAGGTCCTGCATGAGACAGAGGCTTGAGTAGGAGGACCAAGATTTGCCCCAGCACTTCGGTCCTTGCACCCTTATAGCCATTACTAGCTAAGTACCACTGGAGGAGGAGCTTGTTAAAATCTGAGAGTGGAATAAAAGAACGAAGGGAAACCCTCAGGTGTTCCATGCTTCAAACCAAGTCTGAAGAGGAAGCAGCTCACTACTGGGAGAATTTGAAGTCTTTGGTGCATTTAATGTACTGAGAGCAACAGCAAAATCCACACTCAGCTACACTAGAGACTAGATTGACTCCACCCCACCCCCCATGTTAATGGGCTGACAGGAGAAGAAGCCTGCCCGTTTCTGGACATAAATATAATTGTTGTTAGCTTGAAATTTAACTTTACTAACACTCACTGGCTCTGTCATTATGCATTCACGAACAGGATGGCACTTATATTGTGTGAATGTGTGTGCATGCATGCATAAATACATATCTAGGTCTCTGAACATATATATTTATGCTCTCACATAACCTATGTGCTTTATAATTCCAGTGTGGATGGAAAGTTGATTTTAGAACAAGGTACAGATAAAAGGAAATGCATTCAAATTTGTCTCCAGGACTATAAACTCTGAATATTCTCCTAAATTACATATATTAAAATCATGTAAAATCCTGTACTATTTTAAATAAAGTCAATGATCCTTGGTTCCAGAACTTCTGGCCCTTGGGGCTTTGGAATTTCAATCAGTGACGTAGAGAATTCATTTATATTTTTAGCTCTATTGAGGCTAAGTTGACATAAAATACACTGTACATATTTAAAGGTACAATTTGATAAGTTTTGATCAGGGCTTCAGACTGGTTCTTCCAGTCACAGTAGAGGAAGCGAAACTGGAACAGACTCAAATTTTCAAGAGTTGGGTGAATCGGAAAGACAGCTTGGAAGGGAAAAAAAAAATATGGGTTGAAGCCCTGCTAGAAACTTAGACTACCTCTTAGGAAACAAGGGCAGCATACAACCAAATCTCTTGTTCCTCAGATTTTGAGCAAAGTCAGACACAGTGGTGCCCCTGTCAAAGATGGTGGCCAACCACACCGCTTTTAATGTGTGTATCTCTCCACAGTCCTGCCAATAATCCAATCTCATGCATCAGGCTCCTGAAAAGGCTCACTGCACCTCTTCTCAGTCACCCATTTTAGGGTTTCAACCCATACTTCTTCCTGTTCCAGTTATCGTTCCAGATCACCCAAATTTTAAGCATTTGAGTCTGTCTGGTTTCGCTTCATCGATCAGGACTGAAGTAGTTTGAACCTGTTCGAAGCCCTGGTTTTAATATGTTTATACCACAAGGCTACGCTTATACTATAAAACTTATAAAGTTATCATTATAATCAAGAAATTTCCCCATTTCCTTTGTTATTCTCTCCCTCCCTACTTTCCTCCTTCCCCTAGGCAACCACTGAACTACTTTCTGTGAAATAGATTAGTTTTCATTTTCAAGACATTTATATAAATGGAAGCATACACTATGTACTCTTTTTTGTCTGGTTTCTTTCACTCAACACAATTATTCTGAGATTCATCTATATTTTTCTGAGCATCAATAGTTCATTCCATTTTATTGCTGAATGGTATTCTACTGTATGGATTTATAAGCTGTTTATTTATATACCTATAGATGGGATTTGGGGCAGTTTTGAATTTAGGGCAATTATAAATAAAGCTTCTCTGAATATTCCTGTAGAAGTCTTCTTATAGACTTATACCTTCATTTCTCTTGGGAAAATATCTAACATCAAAATAGCTGGGTCATGTGATAATACATTTTAACATTTTAAGAAATTGCCTGGCTGTTTCCCAAAGTGTTTGCACCATTTTACATTCCCACAAGCAGTGATTGAGAATTCCAATTGCTATATCCTCGCTATCTCCTTATAACAGTCATTTTATTAGCCATTCTGGTAAGTGCACATTAGCATCTCATTATGGCTTTACTTATATTGTATTTTTATTGGTGATTTTTTTAATCTTTTACTAATTTTTTTCTTGTATTTTCCCCTTACTATTGAGTTTTGAGAGTTCTTTATATAGTCTGTATAGAAGTACTCTATCATATCTAATTTGAAAATATTTCACTCAATCCATAGTTTGTCTATTTCATTCTCGTAGCAGTGTCTTTCAAAGAACACAGATTTTATTTTTATATGATGCAATTTACATTTTTTCTTCTATAGATCATGTTTTTGGTATCACATCTAAACTATATTTACATCACCTAGGATCACAAAAATATTCTCATGTTTTGTTCTTTTTTTCCAAAAGTGTTATAGACTTATGTTTTGAGTTAATTTTCCATAATAGCTGTGAACAATTAAAAATAAGATTATTCCTCTCCTATTATCATAAGCTCAGTGACCCCTAAGTTTTCTATCTAATCTTTTGAGTTACATTTGTCAATTCGATCCCATATAGGTAGTTCTTAAAGGAGCACAAAGTTCAGGACAGACAATCTTTACTAGTTAAGCTAAACTATTGCTTGCTTTTAAGAAAACTTCACGGGATATTTTGGTTTGAGATTTAAGGATTATCTCAGGGTAATAGTTTTGGGATTCATCTAACCTCCATGGCTCCAGAAAATCTGGTTTCATGAGAATTTTAAATTACATTCTGCATTTTCCCCCTTTTGATCAGGATTCTTCTAAAGAATCTTTGAGCAAAATGGTCAGTAATGGTAGCAGGCACCATCCAGTTCTTCCAGTCTCACGGTAAAGGAGGTTGCTGTTCATGGTGGCAATTAGCCACACATTTCATTTCCTCCTTCTATTCCAGACTCTCCTTCTTCCTCTGTTGATCTAGGCAAATAAATAATAATGTTGTACCTTGAATGGCTGCTTACCAGTTTTTAAGACCCCAGGCTATACACATTGAATTAGGAGGTAGAAGAGAAGCGCTAAATACGTTATTAGGCCAATTAACTGGGATGCCCCATGAAACTATTACCCTAATCCTCTAAACCAAGGAACCAAATCCCTTGAGATATTTGCTTGTACATAAGCAGCATTATCAGCTACTATTTTTCTGTTGTTGTTATTGCTGTAACTATATCTATCACACAGCTTAGGGAGTAGTGAGTTTATGTTAATGGGGTAGGAACAACTCAGAAAAGGAGGGCAAGAATGGTTGCATATCTTGAAGAATGTAGTCAATTTCACTGAATTGTACGTGTAGAAATTGTTGAATTGGTGTACGTTCTGCTGTGTATATTCTCAACGACAATAACAAAATAAATTACTAAAAAAAAAAAAAAGAATGTATATGTCCTTTTAGAGCCATATTTACTCATTCTTCCCAGATTCTCATGGTGTATAGCCCTTATTTGAGGAATGTGATTAGCAGGATGCCATCCCCAATAAAAGTTTACCCAAAAGCAACTTACAGGCTTATTTCAAAATACTGCAAAATGTAAAGCATCAAACCAGACATTGAGGATGGATGGATGGGTGGATGATAAGAGGATGAAAATGTAAATAAGGAATAAAAAATAAAATAATAAAGTAAATTAAACATATGACTTACAATAGCTCATAAATATCTAATAACTAAGTATACATTTAATGAAAGTTATGAAATGGGTCTATAGTGAAGATTATGAAACTTTCCTATGATAAAAAGGATCTAAAGAGATGGAAAGGCATATCATATCCATAGATTAAAAGATTCAATATAATTTTGATAAAAATTATCTCAGATATGATCTATAGATTCATTACAATTTCAATCAAAATCACAGCAAGCTTTCTAAGAAAATTGACAGACTTAACACATTTTAAAATTGATTTGGAAAGGCAATGATCTTATAATGGAAAAATTATGCAAGGAGTTAGGGGAAACTAGAAGAATTTACATTATCTGATTTCATAGCTTCAGTAGGAAAAATTCTAAAAATGGTCCCCTAGGTTTCACACCCTAATCCCCAGTATCTGTGTAAGTGATGATGTATCACTCACATGATTACGTTATATGACACAGTTAAACTTATGATAGAGGGATTATTTGAGTGGACTGAACTCTGAATCTAATTACATACCTCTTTTAAAAGCAGAGAGTTTCTCTCGCTGGTGGCAGAAGGGCAATTCTGAGAGATTGAAAGCACAACAAAAATTCAACACACCTATGATGGCTTTTAAGAGTTATGAGATCACATTCAAGGACCAGAGAACAGTCACAAGAAGACAAGAGTGAGCCCCTGCTAACAACTGACATTCAGTCAAAGGAACAGAATTCTGCAAATAACAGGAATATACTTGGAAGAGGACCCCAAGGTCCACTTGTGAACATAGCTGGTTGACAAATTCATTTGTTTTCGGAGAATCTGAGCAGAGAACCCAGCAGCTCCATCTCAGATTTCTGACCTACAGAACTGGGAGATAGTAAATGGTGTTGATTTAAGCCACTAAATTTGTGGTAATTCATTATGTAGCAATAGAAAACTAATAAAAAGACTACAAAGCTACTGTAATCGAGGTAATGTGATATTGGGGTAAGGGTAAATATATATCTTAATGGAACAGGATAGAAATTCCAGCTATAAACTCACAAATTCACAGTGAAATCATTTCTTAAACCAGTGCCAAAACAATTAAATTGGTACGGGAAAATCTCTTCACAAACAATTCGATATACATATGCAAAACTAATGACCTGACCCATATTACATTCCATACTCAAAACTCAATTAGAGATTAACAACAGACCTAATCTAAAACCTTTCTGTAAGACAATAGAGAAAAATTTCTTTGTTACTTTGGCTAGGCAAAGATTTTTTTTATAGGGGATACAGAAAATATTTACAAAAAGGAAAAGAAAAAGTGAAAAATTGGACTTTATCAATATCAAAAACTTGTGTAAGTCGGGAAAATTAGCAGGAAGCCACTGACTAGAGTATTTGTAGCATATATTTCAGGCAAAGGCATATATACAGAGTATGTAATAAACTCATACGAATTAATCATAAAAAGACAAAACAACCTGAACAATCAACACAAAGCCAATTCTTATGAGGTGGAGGTCAAATATATCCAGATTTCCACATTCTCCAAGCTGCTATATTCTTCCATCTCTGACACCAGCCATTCTCCCTCGCCTCAGCGCTCTTCCGTCCCTCTTTTGAGTTTTGTAATTGACTGCAATGTCTCACAGAACTCACAAACTGTACTTATAGTTAAGTGTTTTATTAAGGAACAGGGTACAACTAGGGATCAGGATCAACAGGCTACAACTCAGAATCTAGATCAGGAAGCGTGTAGGCAAGGTCTCCCTTCTTCAGTGCAGGATAGCTCTCTCAGATAGTCTTGGCTCTGCAGGCTTCTTCTTAGCTCCCCGGAAGGGCTCCTCGCAGTCTCCTCAGGATAGGCTCCTCTTGGCCCTGCTATCTATTGCCAGGGGCTCTGCCACTAGGCCCCTTCTGGGCCTCTTATTGTGTTCAAAGTTACAGCCCTTGACCTGTATTACAGCTCTTTTAAGAGGTTCCTTCCTTTCTCCCTTTCTCTCTCTCTGCTTCTTCTTTCTGCTTTGTTCCTTCCTGCTGTCTTCTCTTTCTGCTTCTTTCTGTCTCAAAAATCTCTGTGGGATTGGCTATGTATACATATATGTGTATATATATATATATATATATATACACACACACATACACACACATATGTATGTATATACACATACATATATGTACATACACACACACAACTACTTGTAAATTTCAAGACATGGCCCCCTCCTAGCAGGGCCACAAACTGACCAATTCCCTCTCCGTAGGTGGCAAACACTTTATTTGCATAGTAGGTGATTTTCACTTCATTTTCATGAGTGTATTGTCCAATGGTTGCAAGGTGTATACCAATCACAGGACAGGTTGCAGCCCTGGGCCAGACAAAAAGTCATTTACAGCTTACCCAGGAAATGTCAATCAACCTGGACAAAGGTAACAAACCTTCTGGGTTAGAAACTAGGGCAAAGATAACTCCCTAGGGCTTAGGGGGAAAGAAAAAACATATCTCAAGCTGTTTTCTAAAGAACCAAGGCAAAAGGCCACATAAAGAACTCATTTCACCACACAACCCAATTTAAAAATGGCAAAACATTTGAGCAAATGCTTCACAAAAGAGGATACACAACTTGTCAAAATGAAAAATAGTAATTGCTGAGGATATGAAGCAGTGGAGACTTTCACACATTTCTGAAAAGCTTAAAAAGCTTCAAGCCATTTGCCATTGCCCATAGTCCATATATATTCTGATATCAGATAACCACATCTCTTTTTATAAAACATGAATAGCCAAGTGCAAAGCTCTGCCATTTGGGAGGATTTTCTATTACCTTGTCCTTCAGGACTACTCGAGTGACCGTACAATACAGCCACAGTCAGTTTCAACAGCTACCCAGTTTCCAAACTAACTCAATCAAGCACAAATGTGATCTATTTTCTTTTCTGTCAGTTGGTCATAAGGGATGACTCATATAGACATAAGCACTGCTCAATGTTGGTCAACTGCTGTGGGTGACTTGAGGGTTTCATGAAGCTGACTTTTACTCTGTAGTCCTTCTTGTGTTTTTTGCTCCATGTACCACTTCTGATTTTCAGTAGATTGCTTCTGGACCTGTCTTTATGAATTGGTTGGGTCTAGGAGACCCTTACTACTGCTTTTTTAAGTATGATACTTATTAGACTGTCTGAGAAGGAAAGTAAAGATTAATGTGGGAAAGGAGAAATTACATTTTTCAGAAGCAATTTTGTGTTTAATATTTAATATTCATAATTTTTCAAAATTTTTATAGAAAAATTACTTTTTTTGGTTTTGTACCTATTTTAAAAATGAAGATACAGAGACCTGCAGATTCACACTTTCCCAGAATCATGTTGACCTTTTACTAAAATAAGCAGTGCCTGACTTAATTCTTTTGATCGTATTGATCAGTGATAATTTATTTGAAGCACCCATTCCAACAGGTATTCATTGGCATTTGTCATCAAATATAGCTTGTTAATGGTTCACAGAAATTCTCTTGGTCTGAAGTCAGACGTGTCACATATTTGACAACAATTCTGAATTCTTTCTTTCAAAAGTTTCCCACATGACAATGTGAGCAAAAATGTCCGATAAGTTCTGAAAAAGAACTATATTTTTGTCTAAGTAAAATACAAAAATGTTTCAGTAACTGTGATCCCCACCATCCCCTAGATGCAGATATTATAGATTACAACCTTCAGAAAGTTTGGATCATGTTAAAAATCCTCTCTCTACAGAACTTAATACATGATCAAAGTAGCATGAAAAAAATCACATTATATTAACGATTCTAAGAAGTTTGGAAGCCAACTATTAGTCTGAGTTGGCATGCATTTCTCTTAGTCAACCATGATTTTTTAAAAATTTTATTTATTTTTGCTATTTTAGAACAATTTGAAAGTCTAGATTAGCTTTAATGTGCTTACACTAATAGCTAGAAAATGTCAAGAGAATGTTTTCCTTTACAAATGCATATTCAGGGCATGCTTTTACTAGATGCTGACTTCATTTAAGAAAGTATAAACTAGGAGGAAAAGTACATGTGAGTATATGTTAAAATAAAATCCTACACTGATTTACTCTGTGACCCTGGTAAAATAACCTCATCAGTAAAATAATGCAATGTTTTCAGGGACATTTTACAAATTAAAAAAACTATCACCAAAGCAAGTTTTGAATCTTAGCGAAAAAAAACTGTATGGACTGAAGGCTATTTTTTGCTGTTACTCTTATGGAAACATTTTCAATTCGAATACATTTATCAATGCTCCTTTTGCAGGATATAATGTATTAAATTGACACATGAAATAAATATAAAAATAATGAGATGAAAAATAATTTAGGGATAACCAAATTTTAATAAAGTCTTTCTTTAAGAATGATGCAGCTTTTAGTATTATATTTAATTTCAACAGAGGTCATTCAATCTATGCCCCTCCCAAGATTAATATGAAGTGCATCCTTGAGCATTTTTAATCATTGAAACCTAAGTGACCTTACAGCAAAAACAAAGTTTAGCTAGATATTTTGAAACACATCAGCATTTTTATTGAAGTTCACAGATGTTGAGTATATAAATGCTACTCATGAACCACATTTATACTTTAAAGATGAAAAAAAAATTAAGGAAAGATATATTTTGTATAAATAAAGATAAAATAGGTTTTAAAATATTTTCAATAGCTATTACTTACATAAAATACATAATTTCAAAATATATCCTATAAAAATGCCCACTTATATTACTAAGAGGAATATTAGTGAGCCGTATTGTTTGGGGGAGAGGAGTATAACCTCCACAATGAAACAATTGGGGTACAACAGAGTAGAAACTGTTTCCTCAGAATTTAATCCCAGAATCTGCATGGCTCCAACTCAATCCCAGCTTCTTACTAAAAGGACACAGGAAGGGAGACCAATTGAGCAAAATGCAGACAGAGATGATAACAGTATTGGCTGTTTTGAATTGGACAATCAGATGATCTACTATGCCAGGAATGACAAACTAAAGAGGAATGGCATTGTATTCATCATTAAAAAAAAAAATCTCAAAATTTATCCTGAAATACAACCCTGTCAGTGATAGGATAATATACATATGCCTACAAGTACAAGGAAGGCAACTTAATACAACTATTATGCGAATTTATGCACCAACCATTAATACTAAAGATGAAGAAACTGAAGATTTTTACAAACCGCTGCAGTCTAAAATTGATCAAACACACAATCAAGATGCATTGACAATCAGTGGTGATTGGAATGCAAAAGATGGAAACAAAGAAGAAGGATCAGTAGTTGAATAGTATGATCTTGGCAATAGAAATGATGCCAGAGATCACATGATAGAATTCTGCAAGACCAACTGCTTATACATCGTAAATACCTTCTTTTCAGCAACACAAACAATGACTATACACATGGACCTTGCCAAATGGAATACACAGGAATCAAATTGACTACATCTGTGGGAAGATGCGATGGAGAAACTCAACATTATCAATCAGAACAAGGCCAAGGGCCTACTGCGGAACAGACCACCAATTGGTCATATGCAGCCTCAAGGTGAAGCTGAAGGAAATCAAAACCAGTCCACTACAGACAAAGTACAACCTTGGATATATCCTGCCTGAATTTTAGAGACTGTCTCAATGATAGTCTTGATGCACTGAACACTAAGAGTTGTGAGATGACATCCAGAACATCATATGTGAAGAAAGAAAAAGTCATTAAAAGGACAGGAAAGAAAGAAAAGACCAAAATGAATTTCAGAAGAGACTCTGAAACTTTCTGTTAAGCACAAAGTAGCTAAAGCAAACAGAAGAAAGGATGAAGTAAAAGAGCTGAACTGAAGACTTCAAAGGGTGGCTCAAGAAGACAAGGTAAAGTATTATAATGAAATGTGCAAAGTCCTGGAGTCAGAAAATAAAAAGGGAAGAACATGCTTAACATTTCTCTAGCTGAAAGAAATAAAGAAAAAATTTAAGCCTCACATTGCAATATTAAAGGATTCTAAGGACAAAAATTTGAATGATGCAAGAAACATCAAAAGAAGATGGAAGGAATACACAGACTCACTGTACCAAAAAAAAAAAGTTGATGTTCAAATATTTCAGGAAGTAGCATATGATCAAGAGCCAACGGCACTGAAGGAAGAAGTCCAAGCTGCACTGAAGCAATCGGGAAAAACAAGGCTCCCAAACTGTTGGAATACCAATTGAGATGCTTCAGCAAACAGATGCAATGCTGGAAGTGCTCATTCATCTATGCCAGTAAATCTGGAAGACAGCTACCTGGCCAACCGACTGGAAGAGATCCATATTCATGCCCATTCCAAAGAAAAGAGATCCAACAAAATGTAGAAATTATCTGATAATATCATTAATATCATATGCAGGTAAAATATTGATGAAGATAATTTAAAAAGATCTATAGTCATACATTGACAGGGAACTGACAGAAATTCAAGCTGGATTCAGAAGAGGATGTGGGATAAGGAATATCATTGCTCATGTCAGATGAATTTTAACTGAAAGCAGAAAATACCAGAATGATGTTCACCTATGTTTTACTGACTACACGAAGCACTTGACTGGTGGATCATAACAATTTATGGATAACATTGAGAAAAATGGGAATTCCAAAACACTTAATTGTGCTCATACAGAACCTGTACATAGACCAAGAGGCAATCAGTCAACCAGAACAAGGGGATAATGCATGATTTAAAATGAGAAAATGCATGTAGCACAGTTGCATCCTTTCACCTTACTTATTCAGTCTGTATGCTGACCAAATAATCTAAGAAACTGGATTACATGAAGAACATGGTACCAGGATTGGAGGAAGACTCATTAACAACGTGTGATATACAGATGACACAACTTTGTGTGCTGAAAGTGAAGACAACTAATAGCACTTATTGATGCATGGATTATAACCCAACATAAAGAAAATAAAAACCCTCACAACTGGACCGATAAGCAACATCATGATAAACAAGGAAAAGACTGAAGTTGTCAAGGATTTCATTTTACTTGGATCAACAATCAATGCCAATGAAAGCAGCAGTCAAGAAATCAAAAGACTTCTTTAAAATCTTTAAAAGTGAAGATGTCACTTTCATGTCTAACATGTGCCTAATCCAAGCCATAGTATTTTCAATCACCTCATATGCATGAAAAACCTGGACAATGAAAGACTTAAGAAAGAATATTGACATATTTGAATTATGGTGTTGGCAAATAATATTGAATATATCATGAACTGCCAGAAGAATGGACAAATCTGACTTGGAGAAGTACAGCCAAAATGCTCCTTAGAAGCGAAGATGGTGAGACTACTTCTAGCTTACTTTTGGCATGTAATCAGGAGGGATCAATCCCTGGAGAAGGAAATCAAGCTTGGCAAAGTACGGGAAGACCCTCAATGAGATAGACTGAAACAGTGGATGTAACAAAGGGCTCAAACATACCTATTATTGTAAGGATGAGGGGCAGGCAATGTTTCATTCTGTTATGTTTAAGGTGACTATGAGTCAGAGCTGACTCCATGGCACCTCACGACAACATGAGAGTGAAAGTAGGGTTTATTCAAGCTATTGTTATATTTTTTTCTCAGTTAATCTGTGAAATCCTACAGGAAGGAATAATGATGCTAAAATGTTTGTACCTATCCCAATCAACCCCAAATCTGTCAGTTTGTCACACTATGGTGGTTTGTTTGTTGCTATAATGCTGGAAACTATGCCGTCAATATTTCAAATGCAATAGGGACACCCATGATGGTTGGACAGGTTTTAGTGGAGCTTCCAGATTAAGCCAGAAGAGAAAGAAAGGCCTGGCAATATATTTCTGAAAATTAGCCAATGAAAACCTTATGGATCACAACAGACTCATGTATGACATAGTGCTGGAAGATGGGCCTCTTAAGTTGGAAGGTACTACACAATAGCCACAGCAATGGACTCAAACATGTCAATGATTATGGAGATTGGGCAGGACCTGCAACTTTTCATTCTGTTGTGCATGAGGTCTCCATGAGTTAGAGCTGATAGATAGCCACTAAAAACAACATACCAATCCAGATCACAGGATTTGGCATAACAGTAAACAATAAACACTTGTTAACTACGTCGGTAAATGAATGCATTTGCTAAGCTTATAATTTTTTTGTGTGTGTGCTTTAGATAAAGATTTACAGAACCAACTAGCTTCCCGTTAAACAGTTAGTACACAGATCATTTTATGACATTGGTTAACAACCCCATGACATGTCAACATTCTCCCTTCTTGACGTTGGGTTCCCTATTACCAGCTTTCCTGTGCCCCCTTACCTTCTAGTCCTTGCCCCTGGGATGGTGTGGCCCTTTAGTCTCATTTTGTTTTAAGGTTAATTCTAATTGTGGATGAAGGGTGAACCTCAGGAGTGACTTCATTACTGAGCTAGAAGGGGGTCTGGGGGCCTTACTCTCAGGGTATTTCCAGTCTCTGTCAGGCCAGTAAGTCTGGTCTTTTTTTATGAGTTAGAATTTCATCCTATATGTTTCTCCAGCTCTGTCTGGGACCCTCTATTGTGATCCCTGTCAGAGCAGTCAGTGGTGGTAGTCAGGCACCATCTAGTTATACTGGACGTAGTCTGGTGGAGGTCGTGGTAGTTGTGGTCTATTAGTCCTTTGGACTGATTTTTCCCTTGTGTCTTTAGTTTTCTTCATTCTCCCTTGCTCCCAAAGGGGTAAGACCACTGGAGTATCTTAGATGGCTGCTTGCAGGCTTTTTTTTTCAATTGTACTTCAGGTGAAGGTTTACAGAACAAATGGTTTCTCATGAAACAGTAGTACACATATTGTTTTATGACATTGGTTAACAACCCCACAACATGTCAACTCTCTCCCTTCTCGACCTTTTTTTTTCTGGTGAAAATATACATAGCCAAAGATACACCATTTCAAAAATTTCTACATGCACAGTTCAGTGACATCCACTACGCTCTTCCAGTTGTGCTGCTATTCTCACTTCAGATGAAGGCTTACAGAACAAAATAGTTCCTCGTTTAACAGTTAGTGCACATGTTGCCCTATGACAATGGTTAACGACCTCACAACACATCAACACTATCCTTACTCAACCTTGGCTTCCCTATCACCAGCTTTCCTGTCTCCTTCTGCTTGCTGGCCTTGTCCCTGGACTGCTGTGCCTCATTAGTCCCATTTAGTTTTAGGGGGCTGTCCACTCCCCGGCTGAACGGTGAACCTCGGAAATGACTTCATCACTAAGCTAAAAGTGTCTCTGGGGGCCATACTCTCAGGGTTTCTCCAGTCTCCTTTAGGCCAGTAAATCTGGTCTTTTTTTTTGTGAGTTAGAATTTTGTTCTACATCCTTGTCCAGCTCTGTCCAGAACCCTGTGTTGTGATCCTGGTCAGAGCAGTCACTGGTGGTAGCTGGGCATCATCTAGCTGTACTGGACTCAGTCTGGTGGAGGCCTTGGTAGGTGTGGTCCATTAGTTCTTCGGACTAATCTTTTCCTTGTATCCTGTTCTCTTCATTCTCCCTTGCTCCTGGAGGGATGAGACCAGTGGAGTATCTTAGATGGCTGCTCACAGGCTTTTAAGACCCCAGACACTACTCACCAAGGTAGAATGTAGAACATTGTCTTCATAAACTGTCTTATGCCAATTGAGCTAGAAGTTCCCTGAGACCATGGTCCCCACAGTCCTCAGCCCAGTAATTTGATCTCTTAGGGAGTTTGGATGTGTCTATGGAGCTTCCATGACCTTTCCTTGTACAAGTTGTGCTGGTTTCCCCAGTGTTGTGTATCATCCTACCCTTCATCAATGTTACCACTTATCTACTGACTATTTAGTATTTTTACATCCCCACTCCTCCCCTCCCTCATAACCATCAAACATGTTTCTTTATGTGTGTAAACCTTTTCGTGAACTTTTACAGTAGTGGTATCATACAATATTTGTACTTTTGTGATTAACTTATTTCAGTCAACATAATGCCTTCCAGATTCATCGATGTTGTGAGATGCTTCCCAGATTCATCATTGTTCTTTATCTTTGTGTAGAATTCCACTGTGTGTACTTACCATGGTTTGTTTATCCATTTGTCTGTTGATGGGAATCTAGGTGGTTTCCATCATTTTGCTATTGTGAACAATACTGCAATGAACATGGGTGTGCATATGTCTACTTGTGTGACGGCTCTTATTTCTCTAAGATATATTCCTAGGAGTGGGATTGCTGGATCATATGGTATTTCTATTTCTAGCTTTCTAAGGAAGTGCCATACTGTTTTCCAAAATGGTTGTACCATTTTACATTCCCAAGAGCAGCATCAAAGTTGCAATCAACCCACAGCCTCTCCAACATTTGTTATTTTCTTTTTTTTTTTGATTCTTGACAGTAATGCTGGGGTGAGATGGCATCTCATTGTGGTTTTGATGTGCATTTCTCTATTGGCTAGTGATCATGAGCATTTCCTCATGTGTCTGTTAGCCACTTGAATGTCTTCTTTGGTGAAGTGTCTGTTCATTTCCTTTGGCCATTTTTTAATTGGATTATTTGACTTTTTGTCTTAGAGGTGCTGGATTTTCCTGCAGATTTTAGAGATTAGACCTTTGTCGAATTGTAATAACCAAAAATTTTTGCCCAGTCTGTAAGTTCTCTTTTTACTCTTTTGGTGAAGTCTTTTGATGAGCATAAGTTTTTAATTTTTAGATGATCCCAGTTATCTAGCTTATCTTTCTGGAGTTTGTGTGTTGTCAGTTATGGTCTGTATCCTGTTAATGCTGTGTATTAGGGCATCTAGAGTTGATCCTATTTTTATTTCTGTGATAATTACAGTTTTTGATTTTATATTTAGGTCTTTGATCCATTTTGAATTAGTTTTTGTGTATGGTGTGAGGTATGGGTCCTGTTTCATTTTCTTGCAGATGGATATCTAGTTTTGCCAGCACCATTTGTTAAAAAGAATGTCTTTTCCCCATTTGATGGACTTTGGCCCTTGTCAAAGATCAGGTGACTGTAGATGGATGGATTTACATCTGAGTTCTCAATTCTGTTCCATCGGTCAATGTCTCTGTCGTTGTACCAGCACCAGGCTGTTGTGACTACCATAGCTGTAGGTCAAGTAGTGTGAGTCCTCCTACTTTATTCTTCTTCTTCAGTAGTGCTTTACTTATCCGAGGCCTCTTCCCTTTCCATATAAAGTTAGTGATTACTTTTTACATTTCTTTAAAGAACGTTGTTGGTATTTGGATTGAGATTGCATTGTATTCATAAATTGCTTTAGTTAGAGTTGTTGTTTTGACAATGTTGAGTCTACCTATCCATAAGCATGGTATGTTATTCCATTTATGTAGCTCTCTTTTGGTTTCTTGAAGTAGTGTTTTGTAGTTTTCTTTGTACAGGTCTTTTACATCCCTGGTTAGATTTATTCATAAGTTGTTTTTTTCTTTTTTAGGGGCTATTATAAATGGTGCTGTTTTACTGATTTCCTTTTCATCGTTCTCTTTATTGATGTATAGGAATCTAACTGATTTTTGTATGTTTAACTTGTATCCTTCTACTCTGCTGTATCTTTCTATTAGTTCCAGTTGTTTTCTCATGGAGTCTTTTGAGTTTTCTATGTATAGTATCACATCATCCACAAATGGGTCAGTTTAACTTCTTCATTACTAATTTGGATGGGCTTTATTTCTTGTTTTATTCCTTAGCTAGGACTTCCAGCACAATGTTAAATAGGAGTAGTGATAAAGGGCATCCTTTTATTGTTCCTGTTCTCAAAAGGAATGTTTTCAGCCTTTCTCCTTAAGAATGATTTTGGCTATTGATTTTGTATGAAGCCCTTTATTATGTTCAGGAATTTCACTTCTATACCTGTTTTATTGAGAGTTTTTTATCGGGAATGATTGTTGGACTCTGTCAAATGCCTTTTCTGTGTCGATTGAGATGATCATGTGATTCTATTACTTATGTGGTGGATTACACTGATTAATTTTCCAATGTTGAACCATCTTTATTTACCTGGTATGACTCCTACTTGGTTGTGGTGTATTATTTTTTTGATATGATGCTGAATTTTTTAGGCTAGAATTTGGTTGAGAATTCCTGCATCTATATTTATGAGAGATATTGGTCTGTCATTTTCTTTTTTCATGGTGTCTTTGCCTGGTTTTGGTATCAGGGCTATGCTGGTTTTATAGAACGTATTTGGAAGTATCCCTTTGATATGTTCTGAAATAGTTTGAGTAATACTGGTGTAAGCTCTTCTCTGAATGTTTGGTAGAATGTTCCAGTAGAGCTATCTGGGTCGGGGCTTTTTGTTGTGGTTGTTGGGAGTATTTTTTTACCTTTTCAATCTCTTCTCTTATTACTGGTCTGTTCAGATTTTCAACAGCATTTTGTGTTAGTTTCCATAGGTAGTGTGTTTCTAGAAATTTGTCCATTTCCTCTAGATTTTCCAATTTGTTGGAGGATAGTTTTTCATAATAGTCTATTATGATCCTTTTTTATTTTAGTTGGATCTATTGTAATGTCCCTCATTACATTTCTTATTTGGGTTACTTGAAGCTTATAAATATTGAATCAGTTTGTATCCTCATGCTCTTGGGTCTACTAGAAAATATTTATCACCACATCTTGAAAGGGACTGTGATGGTTGGTATTGTGTGTCAGCTTGGCTGGGCCATGGTTCTCAGTGTTTTAATGTAATCACTCCCATGATTGAATATACTGTGAGTAGCCAGTCAGATGGAAGGGAGTCTCCTTGGCGGTGTGGCCCACATCTGAATATAAGCAGATGTTCTGGCTTCTTGCGCTCTCTGGATCCTGTAGTTGCCTCCTGTCATCTCATCTCCAGTTCTTAGGACTTGAGCTGTCAGCTTATCTGCTGAACTTGGGATTCATCAGTCTGCACAGCCTGTGAGCGGGACCCTGCTCTCCGCCCTGCCGATCTTGGGCTTGCCAGCTTCTGCGGCTGCGTGAGTTCGGAGAGGCCTCTACCGTGATCCACGGAGTTGGGATGTTCTAGCCTCTACAATCACGCAAGCTGTTTCCTTGATATAAAGCTCTCTCTATATACATATTTATACACTTTACTGGTTTTGCTTCTCTAGGGAACCCAGCCTAAGACAGGGACCCATACATCCCAGGACAGTCAGAGCCCCCTCTGGGTCTAGATAGAACAATCTCAGGGCAATGCAGTACAGTAATTGATATATGCTTAAGCAGCTCAAAACATCACTGAGTTACAGAAAGCTACCAAAAACTCAGCTCTTTTGAAAGATGTTAGGAAGCGGTTTGATTAGAGTGAGTACACAGAGTATGACTTTTTATTAACTACTAGCAAACATGCAGTTGTGCATTTGTGTTAAAGAAAGCTAAAATAAAACTCCCTTGAAGACTCTGTGACATTTGGACAGCTTTGTGTGGAACATCTTTACTTAATAGAAGATGTATAGTTTTCTAACATAAAATGTATCAAAGAAAAGACAGAGAAAATTATCTATGTGAGGTTTGCATTGTTTCAGATCCTGAAATTAAAACCTGTAATGTCTAAACCATAATCTCACAGGTTTAAATGGTATATATTAAAGATTTAAGAAGCCCTGGTGGTGCAGTGTTTAAGAGCTTGCCTGCTGACAGAAGGATGTGAAAGTCTGCTTCCATAAAGATTACAGCCTTGGAAACCCTACAGGGCAGTTCTACTCTGTTCTATAGAGTCGGCATGAGTTGGAATTGGTTCGATGACGGTGGATTTTATTAAAGACTTAAATGCATCAGACTATCTTTTAGAAGTATGTGATATTATCCTACATATGAAATTTGGACCTTAATTAAAGTATGGCCATTAATGATGCAAATGGTTAAGTTCTCAACTACTAGCATAAAATTTGGTGGTTCAAACCCCCCCTGGGGCTCTGTAGAAGAAATACCTTACAGCCTTAAAAACCCTGTGGTTCACAGATGGGATCATCATGCGTTGGAACCCACTCAAGGGCAACTAACTACAACACATATTCATAAATACCTACACAATAGAATGAAGATCATATGGTATAGAAAGAGGATTGAATATTTCTCCTAAAATATGGTGTTTAATTTGGGGATGGCAGTTATGGTTGAAGAAACATATGTAAATATAAGGTTAAGATATTTGTACACTTGTCATCCCAAGTAATTCACAAGGTTTAGTTTCATCAAGGAGAAAGGACCTGAATATCATACTTTGGCAACATTTTTCTAAACTGTCATATTACATGAATATTAAATTTGATACTCTCATAAAAGGTTTCATTGTTATTTATAACATGTCATATTTTAATTGCTTTTTTAATACTTTGCCTCCATAATAAATTCTTTTTGCTGACAGATTCCACAGACTAAGTTTAAAAAACATTTCAAAGGATTATTTTTCCCTCTAGTAAACAAGATAGTATAGCTGGACTACCAACCTGCAAAATCTTCTTCTTCAATGAAATCTTATCCACTGGAATATATATGAAAAATGCAAATGAAATTTTAAAAATTCAGTGTATTAGATTTATCTTTGCATGTCTAATTGATTCTGAGTGTTTCATATTGCTTTCTCCCTTAATATGCAGAAAAAATATTAGAAAATTCAGAAATCATTTAGTACAAAGATATTCTAGAGCATCTTTCCATATTTAAAGATAGTCGTTCAACCTCATTTTCATTGATTTTCATGAAATGTTTTAACCTCATCATTAGCTGTAGTGACTATTTTAATACTTTTTTTCAGCAGTTATATCTATTAGAGAGTTCTTACATTGTGTGTCAATTTTTCCAGCAGCTGTATTTATTAGAGTGTCCTTATATTGTGTGTGTCTAATTTAAATTCATTGATCTTTGTTGTATCCTTTGGGGAATTACTGAGGAAGTATTTTCCTTATTCCATGTAATAGAACCTACTTTCCTGGGTAAACGTATCTGCTTGTAGTTCCTTAAATGCGAAGCAGTTTCACACCCGTATTAATTTAAACACAGTGTCTGAAGCAAGGTTAGCATTTTTTGCAAACACCTCATTGCCTTCTTAATATAAATCTCTACTAGTTCCATTTTTGGAGCTTGATGTTCTTTTTCTTGAACTTTATAGTTTCTTCCTCTTTATCTTTCTAACTTACACATAGGTCTAGTACATTTCTCTTTGCCTTTCATGATCTTTTAAAAAGCTGATGCAACCCTAACTTAAAATATTCCACAGATAATTAATATCTTTAAGTGAATAATTGAGATAAATATCAAATATGAAAAGATTAATTGCTTAGGCTTTGAGAAGTTAAGTTTCTTGCTCAAGGGAGGAAATTCAAACAAGTTTGGAAACATGTTGTAGCATGGCCCAGGTGAGGAAATAAACTTGGACACTCTCAGAAAGGAAGAAAACAAAGGGAAGAGGAATTGAAGGGGGTAGGTATGCAGCATGCAGAGTCCACAACACATGGTGTTTGGAGCAACTTGATTGATACAGGCAGAATGACCACAATTCCACACATGCTACAGCCCTAGCAATGATTTGTTAAATCAAGAAACCAGATTAAATCAACATGTTTTCAACATATATATCATTATCTCTTTTCTTTCAGTTTGCCTCATACGTTTTAAGTCCTTTGATGACTGGTCCTTGCTGGGCAGAAGTGATCCTCTCCATCTATTTTCTTAGAGCCCTTGTATTGCATTATTTATATGGAAAGACTCTGTGTTTTTTTATCAGAGAGAGTTAGATTTGAACTTTGTTATGGATTGAATTGTGCTCTTCCAAAAGTCATATTGTACTTGTAAACATGACCTTGTTTGGAAATAGAGATTTTTTGTTATGTTAATGAAGTTGTAGTGGAGAAGGATGGGTCCTAAACCAAATCCCTTCCAAGTGGTGTGTTACAAAAAGAGCAAAACATACACAGTGATACAAACACAGGGGGAAGATAAACATCATGTAAAGATCCCTCTACAAGACAAGGAACTCCAAGGAACACCCAGGGCTACTGACAAGGAAGGACCCTCCCGTAGAGCCTATGTCGTGATGTGTACTTCTAGCCTCAAAAACTGTGAGACAATAAATTCTTGCTCTTCAAAGTCACTCACTTGTGGTATTTGTGTTACAGCAGCATTAGGTAACTAAGACAAACTTAAACAAATGTAAGCTGTATTTAGCCTTTAGAAAGTTTTGTTCCTTCAACTGGTTTGCAAGTATAATAAGTAATTGAGAAAAATAAATGAGCTTAACATGGTATACTGGCAAAAATATAGTCATGGAGAGCTAAATAACAAGGATTTTTTCTTGACTCTGATATCACTAGCTATGTGAAATTAGAGGAGTTTAGCTTCTGGAAATCAAAAAATAAAATATAACAATATTAACTTTCATGGCTGAGGTGATGCTTTCGGATAATGTTTTTAAAGTGCCTGGCACACAGTGGTAGCTCAACAAATGGCAGATGTTATGGTTAGTGTTTTTGATATTAATATTTTAAAATGCTTGATAATTTGCTATTATTTTTTCCTTATATAGTACACACTTACAAATATCTGCTTTATCTAACTTATGCATTTTACTGAGAATTTGAAATGCTACCCCATGGAAAAGAGTTTTGAAAATGATAGGTGTTATTATCATAGTAATATTCAGTAACTGTTGAACAAATTAGTAGAAAAGGGGAACCAAAAAAAAAAAAAAGGAAAGCAGAAAGAAGTCTGTTCAGAGCTCCACAAAGACGAAAGACCATAATATAACATTAACTCCATAGTTACTTAAGATCAATATTACTAAACAGACATCTGCAGGCATATTTTGTGTATTCTCACTATTGCAATTAATCATCCAGTATGTACAACTCCAAAATTATCTCTAATTTAAAGTGTAGAGATTATTAATACTATTTCTTAACGTACAGAATCATAGATTTCTGACCTTTATATAGGTATAATTTTTTTTAATCACCTTTCTACAAAATGAGCACATTTTCAGTGGAAATATACAGGTTAACGTGTAACTTTAAACAATGTAAATTTTTGTGCTTGGATTGTCAAGGGAATAAAACAGGTATATACTACAGAAATAGTGGCATAACACCATTAAAATAAACTGCTCCATAAATATTCAATGCATCAAAAATCTATAAGCTAGAATTAAATGGGGCAAATTCTTTCTTAATATCATTTTCTTACTGGTTCAAGTTACTGCACAAAATTTTGCAAATTAACTTTACAAAGCTTTTAAAGACTTTCATCTTTAGCACTTGAATCTCAGTGTATCATTATATGATTACACAACATTTACATGTCAAAAAGGAGAATTTCTCAGTAAGACTATTGTTTGCATTCATAGAGCAATTATCTGCATATTTATCTGCATTGTTTTAGATTTTTTTCTACTTGGGAATCACTAAAGCTATCTATTCCAAAGAAAATAAAATATTTTACTATGGGACTCACACCATTTTTATATTTCAATCATCTGATGATTTTTAAGTAACTACATTTTTTTCTGAATTTTTGTACATTCCATTTTAATTATTTGCTCATGGTTGGGGGTTATCTTAGTCAAGGTTCTCTAGAGAAACAGAACCAGTAATATACTGCAAAGAATTTAAGAAGTTTACTTCAAGTAATTGTAGGTGGCTGGCAAGTGCAAAATCCATAGGTCAGGTCAGGCAACAGGCTGGACCCTCCTGCGGGTCTGTGTCCCAGTAGTCATAGGTCAGGCAGTGGGAAGAGTGCAGAATAAAGTTTTGCCAAATATCTGTTTATAGTCTATAGGTACTCTAAGGAAATTTCCTTTTCAACTGACTGATTGATCATATTACATTAGGTTATATTATGGAATAGCATGTAGACTAGTGTTTGGCCAAACAACTGGGGACAATAGTCTAATCAAGATGACATATAAAACTAACCATTACATGGGCCATATGACTAAACTGGGTGTGACGCAATCTTTTAGCCCCATTTTCCAGCATAATCTCTTGCTATTTATTTTTGCAGGTTTTTCTTGTTGGTGGGCAAAAATGGGAGATAAACTTAAGGGTGAAGGGGTGAAGCATGGCAAGGATCAGTAATGTACTCATCTTTCATCATGGCCCTTATAGAGCAGGGAAAGGAATCTGCCCTGTACTGTCCAATGGCTAAAAGCATGGCTCCAGTGTAAAGCTGCCTCCTTCTATCTGGCTGCAGCAATTGAGAGTCTGTGTGACATAGAAACCAAAGAAACCAAACGCATTGCTGTCAAGTCGATTCTGACTCATAGTAACCCTATAGGACAGAGTAGAACTCCCGTATAAGGTTTCCAAGGCATGACTGGTGGATTCTAACTGCCAACATTTTGGTTAGCAGCCATAGCTCTTAACTACTGTGCCACCAGGGCTCCGTGTGACCTAGAACAAACTGTTAAACCTTTCTATTCCTCTATTTCTCCAATGTAAAATGAAGATAATAATAGCTGCCCCTTGGGGTTGGTGTGAAGATTAATTTAGAGGTGACAAACACTATTTCTAGTTAAAATCCCATTTAACTAACTCTATATTTTGTAGTCAGACTATCTCAGGTCTTTAATACATTTATGAAGGTTAGGAAAGATACCAAGCACGCACACACACACACTCTGAAAATATTAGAAACAGATGCTAAAATTAAAATAAATAAATAAAATAAACAAGCTTGCTGAGAATCGTACCACACTGGTTCACAAGTAGGGCTCTCCCCTGAAGGAACGGTAATGTCAAGGAGCTAAGAGGTCCATGCACAAAGCAAGGGGCCTGGAAGTGCTGTCCTACCTATCAAGGAAAAGAGGATTAGAAAAATTCTGTCAATAATTCCAGAATATTTTGAAACACTAAATAAGTCATCTTTTCCTCACAAGAATGTGTTAGCTAAGGATATCATAGTATTTCTGTAATTTTGTTACATGCTTTTAAAAAAAAGACGTGTGAAAATGGAGAACATGTAGCACCTATATATTCCCTGATTTACGCATTTTTGTTCCGACAATCCTGCTTAATTATTCTCTGAATATACATTTCTAAAAGTGAATTGTGGAGAAATTTTTCTTTTTGTATCCTCCAAAGAGTTAAAGAAAGAGTATTTGGATGTCAATATGGACTCACAATTTCTGCTCAAAAAAAGGCAAAAAGAAGTCAAAACACTACTGCCTTTCAGAACAAACGCCGTATTGTCCACTCTTTACCAGAGAGCTTTGCCTATGCTGGAATCCTGGACAGTTTGTGCTACTAAAGAGTCCCATTCTTTGGAAATAAATAAAAGTAGGGTGGATGGCATCCAGATACTTCCTGATATGATATTTGAAGAAGAAAAAAGATTCACTGGATTTTTTTGGGGGGATCTTACTATTCTCATCAGATTTTGAAGCAAAGCATCCAGTTTTATTCTAATTCAGAGAAGTATGGCATCCACAGGTTTGGTAGTCTGAAAATAAGCACGTGGTTTTTATACCCACTACACTTGTGGGTCACTGTAAGTTGGAATCAACTCAACGGCAATGGGTTTGGTTTTGGTTTACACTTCTGGGTAAAGAAATGAGCACCTATATAAATATCTGTAAAGGGTCTTTAAGCGTTTGGGAGAATTTCTCAGCCCAGAGCAAATAGAACGTACACAAGGAAACTTTCTCTAATTCTACAGATTGGGTTATCTGAAGTACAGCTCTGAAACATTCAAGACATTTTATTATACTTTTAACATCTTACATCCCAGTGTTAATACTCTCGTTGTGAGGTGCTTCTCAGGTACCGTATTCAACTGTTCTAATCTTAACGGCTTTATAGCAATAATATCAGTCTTTCCTTAAAAATTATGCCATAAAAAAATGTGCACTTATAACTATGTGCCTTAGTGAGTTAAGGCAATTTGCTCTTCTCTACAAATATACACAATAACACAACCTCCTTAAAGCAACTTAGCATTTTGATTGCTAATCAAGTTAAGGGTAATACATTATACTACATTGCAAATAGTTTAATCCAAACTTTGCTATGAGACCTAATATAAATTGTTTTTGCACATAAAAGATGAATTTTAGAAAATAAAACCAGGATATTGTTAAGTGTGCAGTACTGAATTTAGGATACCCTTCTCCAAGTGAAATAGATGCATAATATTGATTAGTAGTCTATACACATGATATTGCCATGAAACATGGGCATTTTTTCTGGATTCTTTCTTCTTCCTGGATTATACCTCTTTATGCAGCCACTGATTTGACATGGTTTCAACGGAGCTAAAATTCTTTTTTAAAGTTATGTATCAGTTTAGAGTCTGCTGAGGGTATAGATATTCTGAGGAGAGATGTCATGGGGATGTAGTTGTAACATTATAAGAAACTCAGGAATTGGAGGAATGTGAATGAGAAATTTAAATTTAACTTGAGATCACTAACAAATATCTATAAATCAGATCTAATTATGCTAAAAATTCACTTTTATAATAAGCTACCATTTATTTCCACTCACAAGTGAGGCACTAAAGTATAGATTATACATACATTTTCTCTTTCATATTCTCAACATGAAAAAAAATTAAGACTGCCCATTCATAGATGAGGAAACTGAACTTCAGAAATGTTAAATAAATAACTCAAGCTCCCACAGTTAGTAAGTGACAGAGCAAGGAAACAGACCTGATCACACTGATCACAAATCTTGAGCTCTTTCACCATGCTCCTCTCATCTTTATTATTGATTGATTCTAGGGTATCTGGACTCAATTCAGTCAATTGGGTTGTGTCACAAAGTTTGGGAGAATTTAGCTGCGTTTATATGAAGCAAATTTGTTTGACTCCAAATAGTCATTGGTGACATCCACTTTGATATTTCACATTAATTTATTATCTCTTCTTTCTAAGGGATTTGGGGGTTTTAAACCCGGAGTCATGGGCTGACTTGATGGGCTCATACGCATAGGTGGGAATGGAAATTTCAAGCTTAAAAATTGGAAAGCAATTAAAGGGTACATTTGGAACCAAACTTCCCATCATTTATTTTATTCTCAGTCTGCCCCAAGTATTATTAAAAAAAAAAAAAAATGAATAGCTTCTTAAATTATCTGATTGAGGATTCCAGGTTAATAACTACAGGAGATAATACACTTGGAGAATAACTAATATATTTTTAAAAATCTTAGCTATGTGCTGCAGTGTGCGGATATATGCCGTTTAAACATGGCTACACTATTGACAACTTCAGCCCCTCAAAGGCCTCTATGCTGCACAGGACATGTTGAGACTTGTCAGCAATGAGGAGGAGATTAGGCACGACTTGTTTTCCCAAACCTATTGTCCCATTACTGATTGGCTTGTTTACCTGAATTCCTTCTCCCTTGCCCGAAACTTGTTGTTATTCACCCAAAGCCCATTGTTCTGTTATTTGCTTCACTGCTTTCTGTACTGACTATAAGTAAACTCCTGGGACTGAAGCCAGGGTCGACTCCTCTGAGTGACCCTCCTTGGCCCCACATGTCTGTAAGAGTTGTGTTTGGCTGCTGTCGTCGCCGCCCTAACAATCGTCGCCATTGCGACACTGCAGCACTACTACGTAGTTTGATGGAAAAAGCACTTGACTCTGAGTCTGAGTTATTCATTCAATGTGTATTTATTGAGTGCATACAATGGACTAACATCTTATGAGCACTTAACATTGACTTGTTGTTGTTAGGCGCCATTGAGTGGGATCTGACTCATAGTGATCCTATAAGACAGAGTAGAACTGCCCCATGGGGTTTCCAAGAAACAACTGGTGGATTTGAACTGCTGACCTTTCGGTTAGCAGCCAAGCTCTTAACCACTATGCCACCAGGGCTCCTAAGAATGACTCGTCACTATCAAAGTATAAACTAAATAAATTCACACAAGAATCCAAAATATTATCTGCATTGTAAATATACATTAACTAAGGCACAGTGCAATTAAAAAACTTAGCTATGTTCACATAGGCAGTCAGGATACAGGTCTCCCCCCCTTATTCATCATTCTATTGCTATCAACAGACTATTTGTGTGGTATATCAAACATTATCTCTGCCTTCTTAGTGCTTGCTGTTAGCTGCCATTGAATCAATTCAGTCTATAGCGACCCCATGTGACAAGGTAGAACTGTGGTTTTCTAGGCTCTAATCTTTACGGAAGCAGATCTCCAAGACTTTCTCCTGCAGAGCTACTGAGTGGGTTCAAACCACTAGCCTTTTGTTTAGCAGCTGAGCACTTAACCTTTGTACCACCAGGGTTCCTTCTGTTAATGCTTGTATCTAGATTTAGTTTGCCATGGCAGTTATTTATTTTCAGTGAATTTCCTAGTTTCTTTTAATTTGAACTCATGGCCTCTAAAATAATCTATAATTCTCAAATTTTATGAATGATATTGAATCTTAAAGAAAGTTTTGATACCTTTAATCCTTACAAATATGAAATCATTACAAACAATGCACTGAAGGCAGTAGTGAAAAACAATTCTCCAGTTATGGAAAGAATACCAACTGAGATGTTTTAACAAACAGATGAAGCTTTGGAGGTGCTCACTCATCTATGTCAAGAAATTTGGAAGGCAGCTACCTGGCTAACCAGCTGGAATAGAGCCATATTTGTGCCCATTCCAAAAAAGGGTGAGCCAACAGAAAGCAGAAATTATCGAACTATTAATATCATTAATACCACATGCAAGTAAAATTTTCCTGAAGATAATTCAAGAAAATTTGCAGCAGTACATTGACAGGGAACTGTTAGAAATTCAAGCCAGATTCAGGACAGGGAGTGGAATGGAGGATATCATTGCTGAAGTTAGATGGATTTTGGCTGAAAGCAGACAATACCAGAAAGATATTTACCTATGTTTTATTGACTATGCAAAGACATTCAACTATGTGGATCATAACAAATTTTGGATAACATTGCAAAGAATAGGAATTCCACAACACTTCATTGTGTTCATGTGGAACTAGTACATAGACCAAGATGCAGTAGTTTGAACAGACAATGGGATAATGTGTGGTTTAAAATCAGGACAGCTGTGCATCCAGTCTGTATCCTTTCACCATAATTCTTAAGACTTTATGCTGAGCAAATAGTCAGAGAAACTATATGGAGAATAATGAGACATCAGGATTGGAGGAAGAATCAACAACCTGCAACTGCAAACACCACAACCTTGATTGCTGAAAGCGAAGAGGACTTGAAGCACTTACTTATAAGACTATCGCTTTAGTATGGATTACACCTCAACACAAAGAAAACAAAAATCCTCACAACTGGACCAATAAGCAACATCATGATAAACAGAGAAAAGATTGAAGTTGTCAAGGATTTCATTTTACTTGGATTCACCGTCAATGTCCATGGAAGCAGCAGTCAGGAAACTAAACAATGTATTGCTCTGGGAAAATCACTGCAAAAGACCTCTTTGAAGTGCCAAAAAACAAAGATGACACTTTGAGAACTAAGGTGAGCCTGACCCAAGCCATGGTATTTTCAATCACCTCTTATGTATATGAGACCTAGACAATGAATAAGGAAGACTAAAGAAGAATTGATGCCTTTGAATTATGGTGTGGGTGAAGAATATGGAATATACCATGAACTGCCAGAAGAATGAACAAGTCTGTCTTGGGAGAAGTACAGCCAAAGTGCTCCTTGGAAGTGAGAATGATGAGACTTCGCCTGGTGTACTTTGGACATGTTATCAGAAGGGACCAATCCCTGGAGTAGGACATCATACTTGGGGTAGAGGGTCAGAACAAAATAGAAAGACACTTGACTAGATGGATTGTCATGATGCCTGGAACAATGGGCTCAAACATATCAATGATTGTGAGGTCGTGCAGGACCAGGCAGTGTGTCGTTCTGTTGCAGGTAGGGTAGTTATGAGTCAGGACTTACTAGACAGTACCTAACAACAACAAACAAACAAGGAAATATATGAAGTTAATAGTAATAAATTTTAGGGCTTCCTGCAACATGGTGCTATAGATAGAAGGACCACAGCATCCCTCCACACCAAAGACCCGAAAAGCAAAGTAAAATAGAGAGAAATGGCAATCCTGGAACCCTAAGCATCAAATGAAGAGATAAAGAACTCAGCCAAGCACTGAATGGAATAAGAAGCTGACAGAGAACAGAGAGCCAGGAGTGCTACGAGTGGAGGTCCCCTATCAGCTAATGCAGCGTGGATCCACCATCTTGAACTCCTGTAGGAGATGAGTGGACAGGGAGTATGGGAAAGCAGATTCACAGAGCTTCCATAAGGAAACAAAGCACCTAGTAACCCACGAGACATGCTTTCCTACCACAACCCTGCCTCCTCCTGCTTGGCCTTTGCCACTTCCCGGCTGGCCAATCTGCTGCATCCTGGTGGGCTGATACACGGTTTCCCGGTGGGCTGAGACTGCAGCATGAGAGACACTGGTTCTGTGCTGTGCGATTTCACCCTGCCCATACCAACGAGCTTCTTCACTGCCATTTCTTTGTTGCTGGTGTTGCTTTTTTGAACTCTTGGTTTCTTCCCTGCCTTTCACCTCCTCCCCCTGCTTTCTCTTGAACACCTGACTCCATGTGCCATCTTCACTTCTTCTTGAGAGGCTGTGAAGTGCTGGTAGGCTGGAGAACTGTCTGCATCTGCGTCGCTGTGCTGGTGAGATCCCTGGGGGCTTTTTTTTTGGTGTTTGTTTTCTCTTTCTATTTGCCTTTTTATTCTTCTTCATTTCTCGGTTTCTTGTTTCTTTCTACTTACCTTCTTTACCTGTCTCCTGAATATCTGGAGCAGTGTATCATTTCCACACCATCTAGCCCAGCTGTACTGAGCAGCTTAGAAGCCACTTTCCTGGTCTGCGCAGCAATGTTGGTGGAATCCCTGGGGACATTTTTTTGTTTTAATTTTTATGTATTTATTTTTATTTTTTTTTCTTTTTCCCTTTTTGTTTTTCTTCATTTCTCATTTCTCATCTCTCGACTCCAGCAGCAGGCTCCCTCACCAGATTTTTTTTTTTTTTTTGGCTCCGGTTTCTCTCCCCTCTCTTCTTTCCCATACCCAACCTAGCTCCAAGCATCATGACCTCCCCCCCCCCCACTGCCTATCTATACCATATGCAGAACATTGCACTCCTAAGCAGCACAGGCACAGCCTACTGGAACCTGCCCTGCACTCACCACTGGCTTACCTTATTGACACAGTACCTGCCACAAACTACCCATCCCAGCCCCTTCCCTTCAGCTGGACCTACCCTACTGCATCACAGCTGAGTAACTGGCTCTGCTCATTGGACAAGGTGGTGAAAAATAGCTTGTCCACAGATAAGCAAACAACAGAGAACACACAGCATGCCTGCTAAGACATAACCAAATAAAACAAAGGAGCAGGCCAAAACAAACAAATCTACAATCAATAAATGAAGAAAATAACTACTGAATGTCCAGAAGACAGCATACAATATCAAAACATTAAAAAACAGGACAGTATGGTTCCAACAGGTGTCCAAAATAAAACACTAGATGGCTTTCTAGTAGAAGAAAAGGCACTAGAACTACCTGATAGGGAATTCAAATCTCTAATAGTCAGAGCTATCCAAGAGTTGAAGCAAAACAGAAAAAAATGAGGAAAAAATAGAAAAATTCATGGAAAAGGTAGACAAATTCATGGAAATTACAGACAAAAAAAATGAAAGAATTAAGGAAAATAATACAGGAACAAATTGCGAAAATACATTCACAACTAGAAATCATACAATAACAACAATTAGAAATCAGAAAGATAAACAACAAGATTTCAGAAATAGATAGTGTCATAGAAGGGCTGAGGAGCAGGTTTAAAACAATGGAAAACAGGATTAGAGAAATTGAAGACAAACACTTGGATACAACTTTTTTTGAGGAAAATTCAGAAAAAAGAACAAAGAAAAATCAAGAAACCCTGATAATTACATGGAATTCATTCAAAAGCAAAAATTGGATTGGACTTCCAGAACAGGAGAAGAAAACGGAAAACACAGAGAGGATCATTGAAGAGTTACTGACAGAAACTTCCCCCAATATCAAGAAAGATGAAAAGGTGACCATCCAAGAAGCT
Organism: Trichechus manatus latirostris; assembly: GCF_000243295.1. NCBI lineage: Eukaryota > Metazoa > Chordata > Mammalia > Sirenia > Trichechidae > Trichechus > Trichechus manatus. The sequence continues at coordinate 8,823,633 of NW_004444031.1, forward strand.
CAGCAAACTCTATATAGGATATATAGGATAGACCACAAAAGAAATCACCAAAGCATCTCATATTCACACTTGCTAAAACCAAAAACAAAGAAAGAATCCTCAGAGCAGCTTGAGAAAAATGAAAAATCACATAGACAGGAGAAACAATAAGACTAAGCTCTGATTACCTGGCAGAAACCATGCAGACAAGAAGGCAATGGGATGAAATATATAAAATCTTGAAAGAAAAAAAACTGCCAACCAGGAATAATATATCCTGCAAAACTCTCAATCAAATATGATTAAGACATTAAATTAAGACATTTCCAGATAAACAGAAATTACAGGAATATGTAAAAACCAAAAGAAACTTAAAAGAATTATTAAAGGGAGTCCTTCACCTTGAGAACAAACAATATTAGACGACAGCCTGAATCTAAGATGCAAGATCTCACCAGCCAGATACCAACCTAGGAAATAAACTCTCAAGGACTATTCAAAACGAAAAGATTTGCAACAGGGAACCAAAGAGGTTAATCTGTAAATGACTACAAATGTCAGAACAATAAAAGAGGGAAAGAATAGTGTAGGTATAGAACTTTCTAAAGGAGAGGAAGGCAATGTGATACTAAGTAATAATAGACTTGTTCAAAGCTAGGAAGATAAGGGTAAATTTCAAGGTAATCACAAAGGAAGTTAACACACCTACTCAACAAAATAAAGAAGAAAAACATAAAGTCTCAGTAAAAACAAAATCTACAAAAAAAAAAAGAAATGAAAAAAAAATCTACAGACAAAAGGAACTCAGCACAGGAGAGT
>NW_004444031.1:8824530-8866106 GCF_000243295.1 Trichechus manatus latirostris
TAAAAAGCAGAAGGGGGAAAAAAAAAAAAAAAGAAGCACTACAAAATGACAACAATAAAATCACACCTATTAATAATTACACTGAATGTAAATGACCTTAATGCACCCATAAAGAGACAGAGAGTGACAGAATAGATTAAAAAAAATAAAAGGATCTGTCAGTATGCTGTCTACAAGAGACACACCATAAAAACAAAGACATAAATTTATTAAAAATCAAAGGATTGAAAAAAATATATCAAGCAAACAGCCACTAAAAAAGAGCAGGAGTGGTAAACTAATCTCATATACAGTAGACTTTAAAACAAAATCCACCATAAAAGACAAAGAAGGACACTGTATCATGATTAAAGGGATGATCCATTATGAAGACATAACCATGATAAATATCTATGTACCCAATGACAGGGCTCCAAAATACTTAAAACAAACTTTAACAGCAAGGAAAAGAGAAATTGACAGTTCCACTATAATAGTAGGAGACTTCAACATACCACTCTTGGTAAAGGATAAAACATCTAGAAAGAAATTCAACAAAGTTACAGAAGATCTAAAGGCCACAATCAGCCAACTTGAACTCATAGACGTATATAGAACACTCCACCCGACAGCTGAGAAGTACACATTCTTTTCCAACATTCATGGAACTTTCTCCAGAATACACCACGTATTAGACCACAAAGCAACCCTCAATAAAATCCAAAACACTGAGATAATACAAAGTATCTTTTCTGATCACAACGTCATCAAGGTAAAAATTAATAACAGGACGAGCAAGGAAAAAACTCATTTACATGGAAACTAAATAACACTCTGCTTATAAACCACTGGGTAATAGAAGAAATCAAAGATGGAATCAAAGAATTCCTAGAATTAAATGATTCAAGATAAACACAGACAAATCCATTGGATTCCTATATACCAATAAAGAGAACAATGAAAAGGAAATCAGGAAAACAATACCATTTATAATAGCTCCTAAAAAAACAAAATACTTAGAAATAAATCTAACCAGGATGTAAAAGACCTATAAAAGAAAACTACAAAATGCTACTGCAAGAAACCAAAAGAGATTTACATAAATGGAATAACATACATGCTCATGAATGGGTAGACTCAACATTGTGGAAATGACAATTCTACTCAAAGCAATATACAAATACAGTGTAATCCTGATCCAAATATCAACAACATTCTCTAAAGAGATGGAAGAAACAGTCATTAACTTTATATAGAAAGGGAAGAGGCCCTGAATAAATAAAGCATTATTGAAGAACAAGAATAAAGTAGGAGGACTCACACTACCTGACCTCAGAAGCTACTATACAGCTACAGTAGTCAAAATAGCCTGATACTGGTACAAGGACAGATACATTGACCAATGGAACAGAATTGAGAACTCAGATGTAAATCCATCCACCTAAGCTCACCTGATTTTCGACAAGGGCCCAAAGTCAATCAAATGGAGAAAAGACCTTCTTTTCAACAAATAGTGCTGGCAAAACTGGATGTTCATCTGCAAAAAAATGAAACAGGACCCATACCTCACACCATACACAAAAACTAATTCAAAATGGATCAAAGACTTAAATATAAAACCAAAAAGTATAAAGATAATAGAATAAAAAATATGATCAACACAAAAGACACTAATACACAGCATGAACAGGATACAAACCATAACTAACAACACACAAACTCCAGAAGATAAGCTAGATAACCGGGATCTTCTAAAAATTAAACACTTATGCTCATCAAAAGAGAAAAAAGAGAACTTACAGACTGGGAAAAAAATTTTGGCTATTACAAATCAGGAAAAATTCTAATCTCTAAAATCTACAGGAAAATCCAACACCTCTACAACAAAAAGATAAATAATCCTATTAAAAAATGGGCAAAGGAAATGAAAAGACATTTCAGCAAAGAAGACATTCAAGTGGCTAACAGACACATGAGGAAATGCTCGTGATCACTGGCCATTAGAGAAATGCAAATCAAAACCACAATGAGATACAATCTCACCCTGGCATTACTGGCACAAATCAAAAAAAACAGAAAATAACAAATGTTGGAGAGATTGGAGATTGGGGAGATTGGAACTCTTATGCACTACTGGTGGGAATGCAAAATTGTGCAACCATTTTGGAAAACGATATGGCCCTTCCTTAGAAAGCTAGAAATAGGAATACCATATGATCCAACAATCCCACTCCTAGGAATATATCCTAGAGAAATAAGAGCCGTCACATGAATAGACTCATACACACCTGTGTTCTTTGCAGCATTGTTCACAATAGCAAAAAGATGGAAACCATCTAGATTCCCATCAACTGATGAATGGATAAACAAACTATGGTACATAGACACAATGCAGTAGAGTACTATGCAACAATAAAGAACAATGATGACTCTGTGAAGCATCTCACAACATGGATGAATCTGGAGGGCATTATGCTGAATAAAATAAGTCAATCACAAAAGGACAAATATTGTATGAGACCTCTAATGTAAAAACTTATGAAAACGTTTACACACAAAAAGAAACAATCTTTGATGGTTACGAGGTAGGGAAGGGGTGGGGGTGAAAAAATACTAAATAGATAATAGATAAGTGGTAACTTTGGTGAAGGGTAGGACAGTACACAGCACTGAGGAAGCCAGCATAACTTGTACAAGGCAAGGTCAAGGAAGCTCCATAGACACATCCAAACTCCCTGAAGGGCTGAATTACTGGGCTGAGGGCTGTGGGGACCATGGTCTTGGGAAATATCTAGCTCAATTGGCATAAGATAGTTGATAAAGAAAATGTTCTACATTCTGCTTTGGTGGCTAGCGTCTGAGGACTTAAAACCCTGTTAGTGGCCATCTAAGATACTTTACTGGTCTCACCCCTTCTGGAGCAAGAGAAAATGAAGAAAACTAAAGACATAAGGGAAAGATTAGTCAAAAGGACTAACAGACCACAACTACCATGGCCTCCACCAGACTGAGTCTAGTACAACTTAATGGTGCCTGACAACCACCACTGACTGCTCTGACAGGGATCACACCATAGGGTCCTGGACAGAGCTGGAGAGAAATGTAGAGTAAAATTCTAACTCAGAAAAAGACCAGACTTATTCTCCTGACAGAGACTGGAGAAACCTTGAGAGTATGGCCTCTGGACACCCTTTTAGCTCAGTAATGAAGTAACTCCGGAGGTTGACCTTTTATCTAAAGATTAGACAGTCCCATAAGACAAAACCAGACTAAAGACGCACACCAATCTAGCAGTAAGGACTAGAAGGCAGGAGGGAACAGGAAAGCTGGTAATAGGGAACCCAAGCTCTAGAAAGGAGAATATGGTCATGTCATGGGGTTGTTAACCAATGTCATAAAACAGTGTATGTACTAACTGTTTAATGAGAAGGTAGCTTGTTCTGTAAATCTTCATCTAAAGTACAATAAAAAATAAAATAGAATTAAATTTTATATGCTTTAGTGACAAGAAATTAAAAATATTACAGCAACGTTTTGAGAATCACATTCAAGATACAACAATCAACTTGAAAAAAAATAACAGAAAATATCTTCTTGAAATAATCTATGTAGAGATATGTAAATATTCTTACTTATATTGTTGGTACTTGATATGCTTATAACATTAGGACTAATTCATAATTGAGGCATTATGCATCTCTGTGGACTTGAAAATGACAAAATGGAAATTATTTGTTTCTAAACAATAGTAAGTAATGTTTTCTTATATAAATGTTCTACAATTTCTCTGTAATATCCAAAAACTAATTAGAAAATAGAAAGCTATTACCAGAAATAAGACAGAAAGAGTGTTTAGTTATTATTCAGACATGCCTTCAGGGTAATGAGAATTAAACTGACAAAAGGACATCTTGGCAAAATGCTCTCCAGTGTATTTGATTCCAATGATGAAAATGAAAGAAATTAATAAATTATTTCAATACTGGAAGAGAAGAATACAATGCTTTATATACACACTTCCATATTTATTCTAATTTTTTCTATCATCTTGGATGAGACGTGAATGTAACTTGGAAACTATCAGAAAACATTCTACAAAAATGGAAAGGCATTTTTATTCATCAATGTACATATAAAAATTATGATAACCTGTTTGATTGAGTTACTTTTTAAAATCAGTCTAAAGATTGTTATTTGTAATAATCACTCTAACAACATTTCTAAAAAAAAATTTTTTTTAATTATACTTTTTGGTATGCCAAAAACTAATCAAAATATTTTTAATTAAGAGGGTATCTGAGTAAATTAAAATAATAAAATGAATTGTTCTGTGAGTATATACAGTTTTAAATAAAATCTAAGGTAGTGGTACAAGCCTTGCATTGACATATGATTTTGAACATTTAAAATCCTTTTGTCTCAGTATTCTCAATTTCGATCACTCATCTGTTAGTTTGTCATACTGTGCTGGCTTGTATGTTTCTTTGATGCTGGAAGCTATGCCACTGATATTTCAAATACCAGCAGGGTCACCCCCTTATGTTGAAAAGCACTACACAATGGCATTGGCAATGGACTTAAACGTGCCAAGGATCCCGAAGATCATGCAGGACTAGCCAATGTTTTGTTATGTTGTATATAGGATCGCCATGAGTTGGAGCTAACTTGATGGCAACTAATAGCAACAAAGTGATATCACTCAGTGATAACACTTGCGTTGGTGAGAGTAAGTAGTTGGTAACCTCACTATACTCTTGGTTAACATATAATTTATACTGTAATTTAGAAGGACAGTCTGGAGTTCTGTATCAACTTTCTTTTTTTAATAGAAATCATTTTATCCCTCAATTCCACATCCTAAATAATCACATAATTTTCCAAAGATGTATACACAAGGTTATTTATGTATTCATTTATTTATTTAGATGTTAATGAACAGAAATTTATTTTCTCACTTTAGAGGCTAGAAATTTGAATTCAGGGCATCAGCTCTAGGAGAAGTTTTTCTCTCTGTCGACTCTTTTTGGTTTCTGTTCCTAAGTTCCTTGACAATCTTCATGTGGTTTGACAACTGTCCTCCCGTATCTGTGCTTCCTTGCTTTTGTGCTTAATCTGCTCTTTATTATTGATTAATTTTTATTATTTTGGTGTGATTAGGTTATTTATTAACATTTTACTTTTTTTTTAATGGAATAATTTAAATATCCAAGTGGCACAGTAGATAAGAGCTCGGTTGCTCACCAAAAGGTCAGCAGTTTGAACCCACCAGCCACTCTTTGGAAACCCTATGAGGCAGTTCTACTTTGTCCAGTAGGGTCGCTAAGAGTCAGAATCAACTTGACATCAACAGGTTTGGTTATTTACAGGTATTGTTATAAAACCTTTTGAATAAAATATGCTAATATTATGGAATCCTCTGATAATTTTACAAAAGAATGAAAAAGAAATATGTTCTTAAATGTGGAGATTTTAGATATGTTGTAACTGAAAACAAGAAAAGTGGGGAGACTATACTACAGAAAATTCTGCAAAGATAAAAGAAAATCTTGGCAATGGCTTAATCTGGAGAATGAAGTGTATATATGTGTATAGGGAGGTAATGAGCAAACGTTGGGGGATTTTACTTATTTAAATATTCCTAGGTTATGGAAATGGTTTTTACTTATCTACTAACTGAAAGGTTGGTAATTTGAACCCATCCAGTGACATCGTAGAAGAAAGGCCTGACGATAGGCTTTCATAAAGATTACGGCCAAGAAAATTCTACAGAGAAGTTCTACTTGATAACATATAGGATCACCATGACTCAGAACTGGCTGGATAGCAACAGATATACTTATTTATGGTTATAATGAGTATGTATATACATATTAAAAATCATGAGTTTTAAATGAACAAAAACATAACAAATACCACCTTTTTAGTTGGCCTATCTTACTTTCTCTATTAAAATTACAGTATCACCATGCCTACTCCTCCACCTCATTGGAGCTCTTTATTCTTTTTGCCTTTTTTCTTTTTTTGTTTTCCATATTACTGATTATTACCCCCTCATATACTATATAATTTGCTTATTTATCCAGTTAGCTCCTTGGAGCAAGGATTTTGTCCTTGGTACCTAGAAGAATATCTGATAAATCATAAACACACAATTAATATTTGCTAAATAAATGATTCACACCACTCCTTTCTTCAAATGCATTCACATTTTATAACCTTGTCTATGAAATCTTGAATCTTTGCTGCTGTATATATTTCCAAAATCAATTCTGAGCTACTTTAAACTTCTTACTCTTCATGCTCCAACTGCACTGGTTCTCTTTCTATTTGCTGCTGTGTTCTCTTGTTTTCTGGGGCCCTGGTAGTGAATGGTTAAGAGCTCAGCTGTTAACCAAAAGGTCAGCAGTTTGAATCCACCAGCCACTCCTTGGAAACCCTATGGCACAGTTCTGCTCTGTCGTAAGAGCTGGCTATGAGTCAGAATCGACTCAACAGCAATGGGTTTGGTTTTGCTTCGTCTTGTTTTCTCTTCAAGACACTGCACCATCGAGTCTGTTGTATCAACTAAGATTAGAGTTCATGAAACTATTTGTATCAAGACACCTGGATATGTGGTTTTACATTAGGAATTCTCCAAAATCTAGGAATAGATATGAATAAGAGAGTTGCTTGATTCCGAGGTTGAATTTTGGAGGGCAATTGTGAAAAAAAATCAAGTGGGGCAAAGGAATTGAGATATTGGAAGACTGATTGAATGATCAGTCAAGTTGTTTAATTTAATCTACATTTCAGTCCATGGAGACTTGCAGTCCCATAATTATTGTGGTTTTTCCAAAACAGTTACTATATATACATGTCTCCTTCCAAATGCACCTTATATTCTCTTCCCTATTGACTTTTAAGTGAATTAACTTTAACTCCCTTGCACACTTTCCCTTCCTGACATCTGTATTTCAGGTATAAGAAATGCTTGGACAATCATAAAGAGTGAAGCCACTATAGATCCATAGTCCTCACCCACCACAGGCAGAACAGCATTCCTCACTTTTCTCCCAGTCAGCACTCTCTCTCTTTCTCTATGGAAGCAATTCTACGGTTTCTATTCATTCAACCAATACTCTGTTCTCATGAAATTCACAAGCTAACCTAATAAGGGCGACAATTACTTCAGATAAAAATAGTCAATTTTATGAAAATAGAGTCAGTACTCTGTCCAGAGAAGGGCACGGTGATGTAGTGACATGTAGCAAAAGCAACCAGCGCCGAAGTGCTGAGTCAGGAAGAATGAAGTAGCATCTAAATTGAGACTTGGATGGTTGAAATAGTTAATCTTGTGAAGCAGTGGAAGATGTCCGATTATTCTAGATAGAGGTAAAGGCCCCAATGTCAGAGCTAGTATGATACACTGAGAGGAGGAATGTTTAGTATTGCAGTGAAGGTTATGACGCATAATGAGAATCACATCTACAGATCTATCTAGTACCACCTCATAATTCCTGTTTTTCAGTTTGACCAAAGATATTGCATCTTAACAAGCCATAGTGTTTTTTTTAGTTTGAGTATGTGCACATTTTATATAATGAAAACCTTAGAAGAGACAACCTCAGTTACCTACTTGCCTACTTGTACCTCCTAACTTGGTGAGGTTTATTTCAGTGTGTTTCCACCTAAAAGTTCTCTCCTAAAGTGATTTTCTCAGATTATCTTCTGAAGATGAATCTCCTCTCTAAGATGTGGCTCAAATATGTTTTGAGTAAAGGCAACTTAGGGCTGCTTTGAAACCTGCTATAATATTTGCCAAAATATTTGACCACTTAAAATCTCCCAGTGACATTACACAAATCACATTAATGCTCACTGCCTTTAGCTCTCCTCTGCTCTGTCACTTTTGCAATTAGACCCTACTCTGTCTTCTTTCAGGCTGGACCAAACAGAAAATGAAATGACACAGGCAAGAAGAAACTATCTATCTTTTCTTTCTAATGAGCTGAATTAAACAAGTGTAAAGTGTGTAAGAGAATCATATATTCCCTTAATGGCTAAGCACAGCCTGCATGGAAGTCTTTCCATTGATTTCAGCATCCCTCATGAATTTAGAATTAAAAAAGCAGAAAGCAAACAGACAAGCAAACTAAATATGCTTTGAAATTAAAAGATTTTTGTATAAACCAGGCTTTAGCATATACCTTGTGTTATTTGGTAATTTGTCTAACATCACAAATACTGTGCCTCCACCTCTGCAAAATAACCTTGATACTTTATATTTGAGAGTTGTTTTGCATATGAAAGGAGATGGTATATTTAATGTGTGAGGTACATATTTAGGAGCCCTGGTGGTACAGTGGTAAGTGCTGGGCTGCTAACAAAAAAGTTGGCATTTCAAACTCACTAGCTACTTCATGTAGGAAAGATGTGGCAGTCTGCTTCTGTAAAGATTATAGCCATGGAAACCTCATGGGGCAGTTCTACTCTGTCCTTTAGGGTGGGTATGAATTGGAATCGACTCAATAGCAATGGGTTTTGGTACGTATTTAATTAAAAAAAAAACAGTTATCATCACGTTGACTGATTCATGGTGACCTCATGTGTGTCAGAGTAGAACTGTGCTCCATAGGGTTTTTAATTGATGATTTTTTGGAAGTAAATCACCAGGCCTTTCTTCCAAGGTGCGTCTGGGTGGACTTGAACCTCCATCCTTTTAGTTAGCAGCCGAATGTGTTAACAGTTTTCACCACTCAGGGACTCCATGGTACGTACTGTTACTGTTGTGTGTCATCGAGTCATTTCTGACTCATTGTAACTCTATATGACATAATAGAAATGCCCCATAGGGCTTCTCAAACTGTAATCTTTATGGGAGCAGATTGCCAGGACTTTTCTCCCACAGAGCTGCTGGTGGGTTTGAACCAGGGCTTCAAACTGGTTCAGACAGGTTCAGTCGGGGCCAATGAAGCAGAGCTAGAACAAACCTGAATGTTTAAAACCTGGGTGATCCAGAATGATAACCAGAATGGGAAAAATTATGAGTTGAAGCCCTGGAATGGAAAACTAGGAAGAGGAGTAGTGAGCCCTTTCAGAAGCCTGATGTGTGAGACTGGATTATTGGCAGGACCACATAGAGAGACACACACACACATTCAATGAGGCACAGTAGGTCTCCATCTTTGAGTAAGGCGGTGATATTTAGGACTCTGCTCAAAATCTGCCAGGAAAAGATTTGGTTGCTATGCAACACATACGCTGCCCTTGTTTTCTAAGAGGGAGATTAAGTTTCTCGCAGTTTTGACCAGTAATTTTTCCTGTTCCAGCTATTGTTCCAATTTACCCAAATGTTGAAAAATCTGGTCTGTTCTGATTTCATTTCCTCAGCCATGACTGAACCAGGAAGAACCTGTTTGAAGCCTTGTTTTGAAACTCCAACCTTTTCATTAGCATCCGAGCACTTAATCATTGCACCACCAGAGCTTCAATGGTACATACTAGGTGCTCAAAAACACTAGTTCCTTTCTACCCACTTCATTTTGTGCTCCTCAGAACCCATGGTTTTGAATTGTCAGATATTCATTACAATGCTTGATGCATAGCTGACACTCATTAGAAGATTATTATACTAAACTAAGCTAAAGTATTTTAGGATAGATTCATTTTTAAATAGCCCATTAATTATATACAAAATAGTACATTAATCTATAGATTCTTACATTTGATAAAAATCCAATTGATATTCCCCTAATAGTTGCATTCCTAGGTTTCAAAAAACTATACATATTATAATCTACTAGCCTGAATGCCAACTGATCCTTCAAGAGTCAGCTCAAGGGTCATCCTCACGTTAGCCTTCCCAGACCTCCTCTGGCTGACCCAGGCTCTCTCACCCACCCTGACATGGCACATTGCTTATTTCTTTGTTAACACACTTATCACATTATAAAACTGTATTTTACTTTACATGGCCAAATACCTAGTAGGCAACTATTTTCATGAGAGCAATAGCACTGCTATAACTCCAGCGGTTGGCAAAGAAAAGGTTGTCAGTAAGTATTTCCTTAATACCTGAAGCAACATAGAGAAAGAATTAAAAAAAAAAGTATATAAGAACAATTTACACAGAAAAAGTATATGGAAAAAAGAATTATAAGGAATAACCATGGTTTATAAGAAACTTAATATCACATAGTCATGCAATTGGTAACTCCGATTACTAGCTAAAATGAGACACAAAATGTCTTGTTTTAACAGTCAATATTAACAGCTTGGAGCTACTTTACTTGAAAGAAATTGCCCTTAAAATATTCAATAATTTAATAAGGATTTACTGTGTTGGTGATTGAGTTTGATAAATACCATTCCTATTAAAAATGAGAAATAATCTTATGCAAATTTCTTAATGATCTATTTGTGATTATTTCACCCTGAAAAATGAGAAAAAGTGAACATCATTGTCAGCCTGAGCATGAAGAATTTTGACAGAATATATTATAATTTCTTCCCTTGAGGGTTGGGAGGGGACATAATACAAGGTCCAAAATTAAATGTTGTGCATGATTTGTTTTAAAAACTACTATAGATCAGATAGTTTCCTACAGGGAACATGGCTTGGCTAACAGAATGTTTTTATTCCTCGCAATTACCAAACTCTTTTTGCATAAGTTTGATACAGTAATTGAGCTAATAATAATTAAACCCCCAGGCTTATGATTGGGTCTTTGATGAGGAAAAAAAAAAAAATCAGAGTGTTGGATGGAAGCCTGCTTCAGATGCATCGGCTGTGGGAAAAAGGGACCCACCAGCAGCCGGTGTTTTACTAAAGGGCAAGAGCAGGGGGAGAGAAAAATGTTTTAGACTCATGATCTCACCCTGGATGCCTAGTGGAATCACTTGGAGACCTTTAAAATCACCAAGACATCATCAACAATAATATTAATTGTTCCAGAACTAGGATGGATACCAATATTTTGAAATAGTTTCCCAAGCAATTCCAAGGGGCAGCTCAGTTTGACAGCCACCGGCTTAGAAGAAGCATGGGTGAAAAATTCTCAGCCGGGAATTGTTGAATTTCACCTCTTTATCAACTTCTTTTTTTTGAGTTTCTTTTTTAAAAAAATAATATTTTATTGTGTTTCAGGCGAGAGTTTACACACAAATTACGTTTCCCCTTAAATATTGTTTTATACAAATTGTTCTGTCACATCGATTACACTTTTTATAATGTGTCAGCGTTCTCATTATTTCCATTCTGCAAGTTCCGTTTCCTTCAGTCTAGCTTCCGTTCCCCTCCTTGCCTTCTCATTTTTGCTTTTGGGTAAATGTTAACCTTTTGGTCTCATATAGTTAATTGTTTAAGGGAGAACATTACTCACGGGTGATATTGTTTATTTTATAAGCCAATCTGTTATTTGGCTGAGAGGTGACCTGCAGAAATTGTTTCAGTTCCAAGTTCAAAGATTATTTTAGGGCGATAGCCTCGGAGGTTTCTCTAGTCTCTATTGGTCCAGTAGGTCTGGTCTCTTTTAGGGATTTTAGTTTCATTCTACATTCGTATTCTATCAAGGACCATCTATTCTGTCCCTGGTCAGAGGGTCTGTAGTGGTAGTCAGGCACCATCTAGTTCTTCTCGTCTCAGGTTAGAAGAGGCTGTAGTTTACATGAGCTATTAGTCGCGTGGACTAGTTTCTTCTTTAAGCCTTTGATTTCCTTCATTCTCTTTTGCTCCATATGAGTAGAGACCAATAGTTGTATCTTAGATGACCACTTGCAAACATTTTTTTTTAACCTCCAGTTGCTTTTTTTTTTTTATTTTATTGTATTTTTGGTGAAAGTTTACAGTGCAAATTAGTTTTTTTTGTTCAAAATTTTTATATACACAAATTGTTTTGCGACATTAGTTGCAGTCCCTGCAATGTGTCAGCCCTCTCCCCCTTTCTCTTTCAGTCCTGGGTTCTCAGGGTTCATTGATCCAGTTTTCCTGTTCCTTCCTACTTTCTCGTCTTTGCTTTTAGGCAGGTGTTGCCCATATGGTCATGTATACTTGACTGAACTAAGAAGTATGTTCCTCATGCGTGTTATTGTTTGTTTTATAGGCCAGTCTAATCTTTGGCTGAACGGCTGACTTTGGGAGTGGCTTCAGTTCTGAGTTAACAGAGTGTCTGGGGTCATAGCCTCAGGTGTTCCTCCAGTCTGTGTCAGACCAGTAAGTCTGATCTTTTTTGTAAATTTGCATTTTGTTCTACCTTCTTCCTCCTGCTCTCCCCGGGATCCTCTACTGGGATCCCTGTGAGAGCCATCAGTGGTGGTAGCTGGGCATCATCTAGTTTTTCTGGGCTTAGGCTGGTAGAGGCTGTAGCTCATGTGATCCATTAGACCTTTGGACTAATATTTTCCTTGTATATTTGGTTTTCTTCATTCTTCTTTTCTCTGAGCGTCCTGGGACCAATAGATATACCTTAGATGGCCACTCACAAACTTTTAGGACCCCAGACACTACTCACCAAAGTAAGATGTAGAACATTTTCTTTATAAACTATGTTATGCGAATTTACCTAGATGTCCCCTGAGACCATGGTCCCCAGGCTTCAGCCCCAGTAACTCAGTCCTTCAAGGTATTTGGGTGTGTCTAGGAAGCTTCTATGACTTTGCCTTGGTCAAGTTGTACTGACTTGCCCTAAACTGTGTGTTGTCTTTCCCTTCACCGAAGTTAACACCTGTCTACTATCTAGTTAGTGATTTCCCCACCCCATCCCTACCCTCCCTTATAACCATCAAAGACTGTTTTGTTTTTTTCTATGTGTAAACTTTTTCTTGTTTTTTTCTGACAGTGGTCTCATACAATATCTATCGTTTTGTGATTGACTTATTTCATTCAGCGTAACACCCTCTAGATTCACCTATATTGTGAGATGTTTCACAGATTAATCGTTCTTTATCTTTATGTAGTATTCCATCTTGTGTATATACCACAGTTTGTTTATCCATTCATCTGTTGATGGGTAGTTTGGTTTTTTCCATCTTTTTGCTGTTGTGAATAATGTTACAATGAACATGGGTGTGCACATGTCTATTCATGTGATGGCTTTTTTATTTAGAATATATTCCTAGGAGTGAGGTTGCTGGATCATATGGTATTTCTATTTCTAGCTTTTTAAGGAAGCACCATATCATTTTCCAAAGTGGTTAAGAGTTCTCACCAGCAGTGCATAAGAGTTCCACTCTCCCCACAACCTCTCCAACATTTGTTATTTTCTGTTTCTTTGATTAGTGCCAGTAATGTGAGGGTGAGATGGTATCTCCTTGTAGTTTGACTTGCATTTCTCTAATGGCTAATGATTGTGTTTCTTCATATATCTATTAGCTGCCTGGATGTCTTTTTTGGTGAAATGTCTGTTCATATCCTTTGCCCATTTTTTAATTGGGTTATTTGTCTTTTTGTTATTTAGGTATTGAAATTCTATAGATTTTAGAGATTAGATCCTTGTCAAATACACTGTAGCCAAAAATTTTTCCCAGTCTGTAGGATGTCTTTTTAGTTTTTTTGTGAAGTCTTTTGATGAGCATAAATGTTTAATTCTTAGAAGCTCTTAGTTATATAGTTTACCTTCTGGTGTTTGTGCATTGTTAGATATGGTTTGTATTGTATTTACGCTACAGATTAGGGTCCCTAGTGTTGTCCCTATTTTTTCTTCCATTGTTTTTATCGTTTTAGGTTTTACATTTAGGTCTTTGATCCATTTCGAGTTAGTTTTTGTGTCTGGTGTGAGGTATGGGGTCTGTTTCATTTTTTACAGATGGACATCCTGTTTTGCCAGCACCATTTGTTAAAAAGACAGTATTTTCCCCATTTAATGGACTCTGGTTCTTTGCCAAAGATCAGCTGTCCACAGACGGATGGATTTATATCTAGGTTCTCGATTCTGTTCCATTGGTCTATGTGTCTGTTGTTGTACCAGAACCATGCTGTTTTGACTACGTTTGCTGTATATTACGTTCTGAGATCAGGTAGTGTGAAACCTCCTAATTTTTTCTTTTTCTTTAATAACGCTTTGCTTATCCAAGGCCTCTTTCCTTTCCATATAAAGTTGGTGATTAGTTTTTTCATCTAGTTAAAGAATGCTGTTTGTATTTGGATTGAGATTGCATTATATCTGTAGATTGTTTAGGTATGATTGACATTTTCACAATGTTGAGTGTTCTATCCATGAGCGTGGTATGGTTTTCCATTTATGCAGGTCTCTTGATTTATTGCAATAGTGTTTCGTAGTTTTATTTGTATATGTCTTTCATGTCCCTGGTTAGATTTATTCCTAAATATTTTATCTTTTTTAGGGGTTATTATAAATAGTATTTTTTTCCTGATTTCCTTTTGAAGTTCTCTTTCTTGGTGTATAGGAATTCAACTGATTCTTGAATCTTGCTTTTGTGTCCTTATCTTCTGTCCTGCTATTCTGCTGAACCATTCTATTAGTTCCAGTAGTTTTCCTGTGGAATCTTTGGGGTTCTCTGGGTATAAGATCATATCATCTGTGAATAGGGATAGTTTTACTTCCTTTCTAATTTGGATGCCCTTTATTTCTTTTTCTTGCCATATTGCTCAGGCTAAGACTTCCAGCACAATGTTAAATAGGAGCAGCATACTTGAATAGGTGAGTGGTAGAAAGCAGTGGGCTGGTGGCTCTCTAGCTGTGGTGGTGTGGTGTTGCCTGGTGGGAAGGGAAGGAGGTGGCTTATGTGGCTAGTTGACAGGGAAAGAAAAAAATAAACAAATAAAATAAAATAAAATAAAAAATGGCATGGCAGGGGCTGGTGGGTGTGGGTGGGTGGAGCCTGGGGTGGCAGTGGGCTGGTAGCTCTCTACCCACAATGGTGCTTCAAGGTTCAGTGGGAAAGGGTAGAGGTAGATGGGAGGGAGAAAGAAAAAGTAGTAACAGGAAAAAGAAAAAGGAAAAAATGGAGAAGTGGGAATCCATTGAGTGAGGGAGAAGTGGACCCATTGTGGCAGTGATAAGGTGCCTTTCTAATCAAGGCAGTGTGTTGTGGCCCAGTGGGAGTGGGTAGAGGTGGTGTACAGGGTTAGGTAGGAGGGAGAAATAAAAGGAAGAAAGGGAAAAAATAAGTAAAATTAAAAATAAAATGGTACAGCAGGAGCCGGTGTGTGGGGCCAAGGGGGGACCTGGGCTTTTTACTCACAGTGGGCCTGACAGGAAGGGGCTGAAGTGTTGTTTGGGGCTAAGTGTGAGGGAGAAAGAAAAAGAAGAAAGGGAAAAAGAAAAAAATGTCACAGCAGGAGCCGGCAGGTGGGGCAGGGTGGACCCAGGATGGCAGTGGGCTGGTAGCTTTCTACCCAAGGTGGTGCAGCATGGCCAGTGGGAAAGGATAGAGGTGACATATGAGCTAGGTGGGAGGGAGAAAGAAAAGGAAGAAAGGGAATAAAAAACAAATAAATAGTAAATAAAAAAAAATATATATGTGGCATGGCAGGAGACTGATGCATGTGCGTTAGAGAAGAATGTGTACTTTGCTGCTGTTAGGTGATATGTTCTGTATATGCCTATAAGATAAAGATGATTGTGTTATTTAGATCTTCTGTATCTTTGCTGAATTTCTTTCTAGATGTTCTGTCCATCATCAAAAGTGGTGTATTAAAGTCTCTTACTATTATTGTATGTCTATTGCTCTTGTCAGTTCTGTTACAGTTTGTTTTATGTATTTTGGAGCTCTGTCACTGGTTGTGTAAATATTTATTCTGATTATGTCCTCTTAGTAGATTGATCCTTTAGTCATTATATAATGCCCTTCCTTGTGATTTATGATGGATTTGACCTAAAGTCTATTTTATCAGAGATAATTTTTGCCACTCCTGCTCTCTTTTGGTTACTACTTGCTTGATATTTTTTTTCCAACCTTTGATTTTTAAGCTATTTATGTTTGTGTCTAAAGTGTGTCTCTTGTAGGCAACATATTTATAGATCATTTATTTTTTATCCTTTCTGCCACTCTCTGTCTCTTGACTTGTGCATTGAAACCATTTCCATTCACTGTGGTTATTAATAAGCATGAATTTACCACTGCCATTTTGTTGTTTTTGTGTGTGATGTTGATGGTTTCTTTGTTCTGATTAATTTTATGTGCTGAGATCTTTTTGTTTAAGGATTTTCTTTTCTTCTCTTTTGTTATTGATTCTGTGTTTGCTAAGCCTTTTTGATTTTCTTTTTCTTTATTTTGGTGAATAGATTTATTAATTTTCTTTGTGGTCACTCTGAAATTTACCTTTATTATCCTACATTTAAAACAGTCTGTTATATATTGATATCACCTTGACTTCCTCTCTCTATGGATGTTCTATAACTACACCATTTATTCAACCATTTTGTCATCATTTACAGATGGATATCTTTGATTCCCTATTTTCAGTTTTATTTTACTTTTGAGAATTCTTTACCTGGGTTAGTGTCTGGGTAAAGCTGTCATATGTCTTAGTCTCAGGTTGTTGTCTGATGTTGATTCTCTGCCTGTAATCTCCCTTTAAGATTTCTTTTAAGACTGGTCTGGTTTTTACAAATTCCTTTAATTTCTACTTATCTGGGAATATCTTAGTTTCATGATCTTATTTGAAAGACAATTTTGCTGGATATGTGATTCTTGGTTTGCATTTCTTTTCTTTTGCAATTTTATATATGTCTTCCCATTGCCTTTTTCCTGAGTGGCTGGGTTTCTGTTCTGTAAATTAGTGCTGAGTCTTATTGGTGCCACTTTGTAGGTGATATTTTGTTTTTCATGAGCTGCTCTCAGAATTCTTTCTTTGTCTTTGGTTTTGGAAGGTTTGATTATAATATGTTTGGTGACTTTCTTGTGGGGTCTATCCTGTATGCATTTGTTGAGCTTCCTGGATGGAAATCTTCATGTCTTTCATGATATTAGGAAAGATTTTTTTTTTGCCAATACATCTTCAGAAGTTCTCTCTGTACTTTTTTTCTCCTCATCTTCTGAAATTCCAATTACAGGTAAATTGTTTCTCTTGGCAGTGTTTCATATAACTCTTAGGCTGTCTTAATTTTTCTTCATTCTTTTCTCTGATTGTTCCTCAAATAAATGATTATCAAGGGATTTTTCCTGTATTTCCATGATTCTTTCTTCCATTGATTCAATTCTACTCCTCTGCCCTTCAGTTGGGTTATCTATTTCTGATATTTTATTATTAATCTTCTGGATTTCTAGTGGTTGTTTCTGTATATTTTCTAATAGTCTATTTATTTTGTCATTTTATTCTTGTATTGTTTTCCTGAATTCCTCTAAGGTTTTGTTTGTATTTTCCTTGATCGCTTTGATGATCCTATATATAAATCTTTTGAATCATTTTTCAGTTTTTTCTATTACTATTTCTTCCTCAAGAAGATTTCCTGACCTTTTATTTTGCTCACTTCTTTGAGCCATCTTCTATTATTTCTTCATATGACTCGTTATTATTTGCTGTCTCTGAAATATTAAGGTGTTAACTGATTTATTGATTGATTGATTGTATGTACGTTTGTTTTGTGCTGATTTTTTTGTTTTGTTCTGATGTATCCAGAGATTTTTCTTCTCTTTCTCTTTATAATTTTTTTGTATTATTTTAATTGTTGTTTTGTGATTCTGGTCTATGTGTGAGTTTGGTGGTGTCTGTTAGCTGGTTGTGATTTCCTCTTACTAATGGGTGTGGTGATTCACACCTACGTGCAAGTCCTCTGTGGTTAGATTAGTATTTCTTCCCTTACTGGATTGAGTGGAGATGGGACAGCAGTTTCTTTCACTGATATTGGGTGACCAGTGTTGAGGGGTCAGGGTCCCTCCACAGGCCTTGTGAGACCCTAGGATCCTTCTGGGTTGATGCTACCAGTTAGTGCATTCTCTGGAAGTCAGGGCAGGACATCTCAATATTGGCTATGAGGAAGCTACCCAAATGGATGGGATAGACCCACAATGTGTGCACAAATTTGTGTCTCAGTACATAGTGGGGTACCAAAGTGTTTCAGTACAAGTGCAGAAGGCCTGCAGGAACTGTTTTGGTGTGGGATGTATGATGTTGCAGCTGGGTGGACATTGGATGAGGGCACTAGGATCTCCTGTTTGTCGTTTGGTAGAAGTGCAGGTCATGTCTGTCAGGATGTGACTGGTATTGCTAGTGAGGTGATGCATCTGTCTGGCCAGTCACTGGGGTATTGGTGCAGGGAGCGTTGTTGCTCGTCACTGGATTGGGCACTGTGTATACACGCCACTAGTTGCCAGGCGGTCGGGGAAAGGGTGCACAGGTCACTGGTCACTGAATCGGTGGCACGGGAACTTGCACTGCCAGTCGCCAGGTGGGTGGAGTGGTGTGGGTTGGGGAGAGCAGGCTTAGCACTTTCAGTCGTCGGTCTGGTGGGGGGAGCATACGTCACCAATCACAGGGTAGGCAGGGTGGCGAGGCAGTGATTGGAGTGGGAACAAGCCTCCAGTCACACGTCTGACAGCATGGGAGCATGCATCGAAAATCACTGGGCAGGCAGGGTAGTGCAGGAATGGGCGGGGGTGGGCATAAGCCTCTAGTTGCAGGTCTGACTGTGCAGGAGTGTGCACCATGGATCAGCAGGTAGGGGAGTGGGGTGGGGGACTCACCTCTGGTCACCAGGGGGGCAGGGAAGGAGAGGGAGAGAATATGTTCCCTCAGTCTCTGGCATGGGCACCAGGGCACTCCCTGCAGTGTTCAGCTGGCAATCAGAACCCAGCCTCCACCAAAAGTGAGGAGGAAGGGGATATGCAAAGTATGGTAGGGTGGGGAATCTTTAGACACCACTTTAAGGATCTTCCACTCTACCAGTGCCACCTGCTCAAATGATTAGGGACTGCTGCTGGTGAGTAGTTCTGTACCTATTTTTTGGCTACTTCCCTGCTATATGGTCATCTGGATCTCTAGGGCTCTCATCCACCTTCCTGCACTTTCCCTCCTTAGATCCAGTTCATGTTCTGCTCACCTTGCTTCACTTCAGGTTTGTCTACACAGTAGCTATGTCTCCTGTTGGGGATTATGTGAAGCTGCCTTCCTGTACTCCTCACCTGGGAAAGCTGGTTACTTTCTCTCAAGATGGCCACTCTGTGCCGGACTGGCTGGTAGGGTGCTGGCTGTCCATAAGTCTCCTTTGCTGTTTTCATTCATTTTCTCCTTCCTTTTGGTGTTCAGTCTAATTCTTCATCTTTCTATTTGCTGTTCTGGTTTCCCATATTGGCATCTGTGTGTGTTTCACTAGGTTTCTCTGTTCTTTGCTAGAGGAGGATGGCATGGTGTGTGTGACTAAGTGACCATCTTGAGTCATCTCACTTGAGTTCCCATTTGACTCCACTGTCTTCTGTGTAACATAAACCAAACAAAAGATCAAGGATTGGAAAAAAAGGATGGAATGGACTTGGTAAGAGTTTTGTTTTAATTTCCTTTCTAGAGGCATGCATTAACATTTTCTCTCTGTCTCTCAAGTTCTTGATAGCTTTATTCACTTCAATTACTCTGATGGACTCAGTAAAATTTGTAATACATATTTTGTATTTATAAAACAAATTAATAAATCATTCTACCACAATATACCAGTGAGAATGTGCAATGGCAGTTCTTTGTTTACAACTAAATTTGTTGTTTGTTATTAAGTAAGTTTGTTATTAAGGTGACAAAAACAAGCAACTTTGGACTGTTTAGTATAACACAGTATTTAGGTAGGCTATTGTTAATTTCTAAATAAAGATTATGAACTACATAAATTCTATATACAACCTACATATTCAAAAGCTTTATATTTGAAGTTTTCCCAAAGTCAGCTATAAACAAATGGTATTTTTAAACTATTCATACAGCACGAAAATCACTGGATTAATTTCCTTTCTTCAGTTAGCAAGTTATCAGTTTGCTGCTTTTTGAAGTAACAATTATAGCCAATTATTAGAAGAATATTTCAATATCTACTGCTATTAGAACAGTAAATCATGTTACGGTCTGTTCTAGATCAGCAAGTTCATTAGTTCCTAATTATCTTGTGAGAGACTTAGGAAGAAAAAGATTAAGCTACAGAGAGGAAAATAGGAAACAAACACTGAAGACTTTAAAAACATAGGAAACTGTGTTGTTTCATGGAAGGAGGGATATGTTTAAGGAAGGGGAGATATGAAAATTGGGGTTTTGATCAGAAGAGAGATAACACAAAGCAAGAGATAATTGGGTCCGAAGTATTACTATGGCTCTTGATATCTAAATATGTTATATTTTAGAAAAATTTACAACATAAAATTAAGCAAGCTTTGAGTTTAACCGAATTTGGGAACTAGTGAGGGATATTCACATATTATTTTCAAATTTCTAATTGGTAAAATTAGGTAGATAGTAATATGCCTGCATTTTCTATAATATGTATTCCATTTTATATTATCAGATAAAATCAGTAATAACAGAAGACTTACTTGACATTAGCACACATATTATAAACTACAAACTAAGACTTAGATAACATGAAAAATAAAACTATGCTCTGCTTCAATTAATTAGTAACATCAACAACAACAAAATAGCCCATTAACAACAGGAAAACATTATAGCATTTTAACTTAGATATATATTTTAGTTCAGTTAAGTTTGAAATCACAAGTCTTTTATAATAATGCATTGTAAGGTTAATTGGCATGCAGTTAGAAGGCCTTTCTAAACATTTAGTTGAGGTATGACGTTAAGAAAAATGAGAAGTAAGTTTTGAGAGAGCTAAACACTGGAGAACCTTCCCAGAAATAGAGCTATTTGGTGAAGATTCAGAGGAATCAGGGAAATTAAAAGAATATTGAAAAAGATGGTGAAAACACTTTTCAATCTCAGAGTTTCAGTTGGATAAAGAAAAAAAAATACATTTGAGATTTTCTTGGCTCAAACCTTGATAAGCAGTAGGTGTTTCTGTGGAAACTTATTTATAGTAGAGCTGTATGTTTGAGAAAATGTGAACAAGGTGCTCTTACTAGATCTATCCTCCTCTCTTAATATTTTTAAAATAAAAAGTGTTATTGGTGATCTATAAAGAATAGATTGATTTCATTATTTAATTACTTGTTGAGCAATTCACTTATACATGCACACAAGAAAAATGTGAACACATAAGAAACCTTATTAACTCCTGCTGCAGAAACGGAGTTCAAAATATAATTCATATTAATTCCCAGCAAGCTGATAAATAGGAACCAATCTGATATAGAGTAAATTTTATTTTTTATTTATTAACTGCTGTTTATATGCTTACTGTTTTTATTCAGATAAATATATGTATAGTGAAAGGTACAGATTTTAACTGTATAATTTGGTAAGTTTGACAAATTGAAACAAGTCTGCAACCAAAAATATAATCAAAATATAAAACATTTCCCTCATCATAGAAAGTACCCTTACCCTGCCTTGAAGTTAATCTCTACCCTCATAAGGCAAACACTGTTTTTATTTATATCAGCTCTTACCTTCCTTCCAATTTCATATAAATAAAATGATGCAGCATGCACTCATATTCCAGCCTTTTTTTCTTCATTCAACATAACGCTTTTGAGAACAATCAATGTTGTAAGTAGTAGCATTATATTCCATTGTATGACTATGCAAGAATATATTTACCTGTTGAAGAGATTTCCTTTTATTTCTAACACTAATTTGTTGGGTTTTTTTCAAATTATGAATAGGTGTTGAATTTTTGAAATTATTTTACTGAATCACCTGAGGTAAAGATTTTTCTCTTTCTGTTTCTAATAAGGTGACCTTCACAGATTGATTCTTTTTTGTTGTTGTTCAATACTGAAAGAATTTTGTATTCCTGATATAAATCATACTAGGTCACATTGTATTATATCTTTTATATAGTGAGGTAGAGTCATTGTTAAAACTCTTTCTGAGAACTTGAATTTAAGTTATAACAATTATAATCTTTGATGAAAAAACTTTTTGAAGGTCTGGAAGAATAAGGAACAGTAAGTTCAAAGGCCAAAATTAAGATCAGTTTATCTATACTATGACAAGCAATGAAACGAGCTCCATGAGGTGAGATTGTAACAGCAGGTAGCTGATAAGTTCTATGGGGAATAAGAGACCATGGTAAGGGGGACAATGCAATGTTTTAAGCTGGAATTTGACACATTCTGCTTTATATTTTATACATATAACTCCTTATGCTGAAAAATTTAGTGTTAGTAAGATAAGCAATAATGGTGGTTTTAATTAGGATTAGATAGAAATGACAGACTTTCCCTTGAGAGTGTTCTCTTGAACATTATTTTTGATGCCCTCATACTTCTGTCCAAAGTATCAAAACTGGCGAAGAAAAAAAAAAGAGCTATGGTACAAGGAAGTATTGGCAAGGCTTTTGTAATAGCAAGGGGAAAACAAGCCTAAGGTATAGTTAAACTGGTCCTTGGAGTACAAACACTTTCTATTAATTTTAGCAATTTCAATAGCTGTTGAACACATTCCAGATTTTTACATGAAAGTTATCCATTGATAGGAGATTTTCATAAGAAAAAAAAATTCTGTCATACTCCAGGAACTTTTTTTAGGAGAATTAAGACTAAAAGAGGGCAAGGGATACACAGTTGGAGATAGAGAAAGACAGAGGAGATTACCTTTATAAAATTTCATTAATTCATCAAAATTTTATCAGTTAAAAATATATTAATTCAACTCAAAACCATCTTGGCTATTCCATCCATCAAACACTTCAGTATGATGTTGTAGAAGATATAAATTTTCGAATTTGCACGTTTGAATTTTGAGATCATAATTTTTCCAAGGCAGCTGACATTAGCTATTAGGATGAACGTCATACTGCCCTTTAAACCATGTGAAATACAATCAAGGGTAGTATATAATGTGAAATTCCTACAGTAAAAACCTTTGTCCAAACCTTTTCTTAAACTACATAATAGAGATCTCGATGCTTGTTATGCTATTTTTGTTTTAGTTATTGGATAAAAGGTATCGTCTTGCCCAAATGTTATCTCTTCAAGAAAAAATATATATTTATAAACTGAGAGGTTTGATTCCTGAAAGGAACTCTTTAGCACATATGGTGTTGAAGTAAAAAACGCACACACACCTGCTGGATTGTCTTCAAATTTCTCACTTGTAGAAAATCTTTTTTTTTGGTTTGAAGTTAATTCTGCTGAATGTGGATTGCTCTTTTCAAGAGAAATAGGAAGGTAAACAAAGGAGAAAAGATAAGACAAAAGGCCAGTTATAGTCACATGAATTGGAAAATTTCTAGTTATGGACTAAGTCAGGCTATTGGAATTATCTTGCATGTTAATATTGTCATTTCAACGTGTATCGTAGTGTTTAAATTACTGGAAGCAAAATAATTATATAGATTCTATCATGGTAATTCACTAAAACAAGTTTTTTTTTTAAGCAAACTTATTACTATTGATGAATTATTATAAATATATCGTAGCAGTTACACTGATATTGGCAGTTTATTTTAAAGTAATAATAATAAAACAACAACAACTTGTGTTTTCATCTCATCTCTGACTTGCTAAGTGTCAAAGAAAATTTAGAGTTTCAAGATGTATTTTTGTTACTACTTCTTGGAATACTTGTTATATTGTTATTTTTTGCATCTCATTATGAGAATTTTTGATTAAGTAACCATGAATGGAAAACAAGAATCTTCACAACTGCACCAATAAGCAACATCATGATAAATAGAGAAAAAACTTAGGTTATCAAGGAATTCATTTTACTTGGATCCACATTCAGCCCCCATGGAAGCAGCAGTCAAGAAATCAAAAGACGCATTGCGTTGGGCAAATCAGCAGCAAAAGACCTCTTTAAAGTGTTCAAAAGCAAAGACGTCACCTTGAGGAATACGGTGCCCCTGACCCAAGCCATGGTGTTTTCAATCGCCTCATATGCATGCGAAAGCTGGACAATGAATAAAGAAGACCGAAGAAGAATTGATGCCTTTGAATTGAGGTGTTGGCGAAGAATATTGAATATACCATGGACTGCCAAAAGAACAAATGAATCTGTCTTGGAAGAAATACAACCAAAATGTCATTAGAAGCAAGGATGGCAAGACTATGTCTCACATACTCTGGACGTGTTATCAGGAGGGTTCAGTCCGTGGAGAAGGAAGTCATGCTTGGTAAAGTAGAGGGTCAGCAAAAAGAGGAAGACCCTCAATGAGATGGATTGACAGAGTGGCTGCAATAATGGGCTCAAGCATAACAACAATTGTGAGGCTGCCACAGGACTGGGCAATGTTTCATTCTGTCGTGCATAGAGTTGCTATGAGTTGGAACAAACGCCATGGTACCTAACAACAATAACAACCATGAATGATCACTGGAATCTTTAGATTAACAATCTCTAGATAATTTTATTGCAAGTTGTCTTTGGAATGCACTTTTGGAAAGGGTAAATTTTTCTTTTTAAGCTTTTTTCATGATAAATAAAATCATATCCGTATTAATTCCCTTAGTGTTCTACTGGCATAAATGGCATGATTTCTGCTTGGAGGGAAAAAAAAAAAAAAAAAAAACATGATCCTTTGCTCTTCATAAATATCAATAATTTAAAATAGGATAAAAGTTTTAAATCACAAATACATTGTCATTTATAGATGCATTATAAGCAACAAATAATCATTTCATATATGTAATCAATTATGACTAAATTTTATCTTCTGAGTAAAAAGTTACAACTAACACATCTAGCTTGAAAGTAATGTCAAATCTACTCATTAAAGTGTTATTTACTTTATTGTTAAATTTGATTCAAATCAGAAATTTAACTTAAAGCAATCTTATCCTAAATATGTAATATTATATGTATTTTGTAGATAAAACATTTAAATTTTCTGAAGTACATTTAAAAAAAATTACTTCATAGCACAGAATTATTTCTAAATTAAGAAAATAGTCACACTAAATCTACCAAATTATTTAACCATTTATACAGAACTATTGACAGAATCCACAACTCATCTGTCAGTTGGTCGTACTGTGGTGGCTTGTGTGCTGTTGTGATGCTGGAATCTATGCCACTGGTATTTCAAATATCAGCAGGGACATCTATGATGGACAGGTTTCAACAGAGCTTCCAGACTAAGACAGAGTAGGAGGAAGGATCTTGTGATCTACTTCTAAAAAAAATTGACCAGTGAAAAATCTTATGAATAACAGTGGAACATTGTCTGATACAAAGCCAGAAAATGAGCCCCTCAGGTTGGAAGGCACTCAAAATATGACTGGGAAAGAGCTACCTCCTCAAAGTAGAGTCGACCTTACTGACATGGATGGTGTAAAGCTTTCAGGACCTTCATTTGCTGATGTAGCATGACTCTCAATGAGAAGAAACAACTGCAAACAGTCATTAATAATCAGAAAGTGGAATGTACGAAATGTGAATTTAGGAAATTTGGAAGTCCTCAAAAATAAAATGGAACTCATAAAGATCGATATCCTAGGCATTAGTGAGCTGAAATGGACTGGTATTGGCCATTTGAATTGGACAATCAAGTATTCTACTGTGCTGGGAATGACAAATTGAAGAGGGCCGGCATCACATTCATTGTGAAAAAGAATATTTCAAGATCTATCCTGAAGTACAATGCTGTGAGTGATAGGATAATGTCCATATACCTACAGGGAAGACCAGTT
Organism: Trichechus manatus latirostris; assembly: GCF_000243295.1. Classification (NCBI taxonomy): domain Eukaryota; kingdom Metazoa; phylum Chordata; class Mammalia; order Sirenia; family Trichechidae; genus Trichechus; species Trichechus manatus. The sequence goes on from NW_004444031.1 coordinate 8,850,178, forward strand.
AATACGACTATTAGTCAAATTTACACACCAACCACTAATGCCAAAGGTGAAGAAATTGAAGACTTTTACCAACTTTTGCATTCTGAAATTGATCAAACATGTGATGAAGACTCCCAGAAGAATGAACAAATTTGTCTGGGAAAAAATACAGCCAGAATGCACCTTAGAAGTGAAGATGGTGGGACTTCATCTCACGTATTTTGGGCATGTTATTAGGAGGGACCAGTCCCTGGAGAAGGACATCATGCTTGGTAAAGTAGAGGGTCAACGAAAAAGAGAAAGTCTCCTCAACGAGATGGATTCATACAGTGGCTGCAACAATGGCCTCAAATGTAGCAACGATTGTGAACATGGCACAGGATGGGGCAATGATTCATTCAGTTGTTCATAGGGTTACAATTAGTTGAAACATAGTCCATGACATATGTTCCAAACATGCTAACGACAACAACAATCCACAAAATAAGGAACCCAGGTAGCACAGCGTGTAAGCGCTTGGCTGCTAACTGAAAAGTCGACAGTTCAAACTCACCAGCTGCTCTGTGGGAGAAAGATATGGCAATCTGCTTCCATAAAGATTACAGCATTGGAAACCCTATGGGGCAGTTCTACTCTGTCCTACAGGGTCATTATGAGTCGGCATCAACTCATTGACAACAGGTACAGATAAGAGTATTGACAAAATACAAATTACATGAATTTGCCAAATATTCTTTCCTGATGCAGTTGGTAATTAATAAAAAGTTTATCAATGTCATATATTAAATGCAGAGAAAGACCAAATTAAATAATGGAGAGAATTTATATTTTGCCATGTACTATGAATAAGTATTGCTCTAAGCTTCTGTTAGGCAATTAAATATTTTCTTTTAATTTAAATAATTCTAGTAGATTGAAAGATTTATTGTTTAGTGCATATAATGACTTTTATTTTATTATAAATCTTATTGAAATTCTCTAAATAGGCTTTAAATCTAGGTAATAGTGACAAAAACTATTTAATTTTGTGGGGATGACAGGAGATGTTAAGACGCAACATAAATAAACCATTGAACCTGTTTTCCTATACATTTCAGGGTTCATTAGTCAACTTTGTCTATCTATCCTTCTTCAAACCTCTTTTCTATTTGGGGGTGTGTATAGGGTTGCTATGAGTCGGAATTGACTTTACAGCCATGGTTTTTTTTTTTTTTAAGGGATCAGTGGTGGCTCAGTGGTAGAATTCTCACTTTCTATGCAGGAGACCTCAGTTTGATACTTGGCCAATGCACTTCATGCAAAGCCATCATCCATCTGTCAGTAGAGAGTTGTGTGTTGCTGTCATGCTGAACTGGTTTCAGTGGAGCTTCCAGACTAAGGCAGACTAGGGGAAAAAAAAGCCTGGTGATGTACTTCCTAAAAGTTATCCAGTGAAAATCCTATGAATCACAATTGTTCAATTCCATTGTGTTGTGGTCACCATGAGTTGGCCGCCAACCCCACTGTAGCTAACAACAACAGTATAGAACTTAGTCTCACCTAAAGAGAGGTCTGGCCTTTGAGCACCAGTGATGATTGTTGGGAATTTGAACCACTGAATTTCCATTTGAGAAGCAATTAGTAGCTTCAATCAATCTGACATTAACTAAAACACCCCCTATGACTGAAGGATGTAAAATAACCTTGAAACCTGAAATACACATTATGTCTTCAGTAATATTGGGAAAATGCTCTAGTGGGGAAGACAATGTCCAGGAGAGTTCCATAATAAAATGGAAATGGCTTGCACAGAAACATGCTACCAGAGGAGTGCAAGGAGGTACTCACTAGGAGGAAAACTTTTTCCCCTAGGGCCAACTGTGGAACCAACGGAGGAACTTCTAGACCCTATTGCCACTGGGGCGATGTGGTATGAACACCCCTCAAAGGACCAACAATGAGTTTTTTGGTTTATTGATGACAAATCCAAAGTGAATGGGCAGCATCCTGTTTTGAAGGCCAACACCCTGATTGAAGAAGGTAAAACCAAAACACTTCAGTGGGCTTAATTGAACGTTGTTGGCCCCGTGGTTGAAATTTTAGTAACTCATGGGTGGTGGCTAATGGACAGATCATATGATCAGGGACAAAGGCAATGGAAAACTGCTCTATTAAAGGGATGACCATATGGAGCATTAAAAAAAAAAAAAACGTTGCTGGTTGCATCGATTCCGACTCATGGCAACCCTATGAGACAGAGTAGAACTCCCCCGTAGGGTTTCCAAGGAGTGGCTGATGGATTCCAACTGCTGACATCTTGGTCAGCAGCCTGAGCACTTGACCACTGCACCACCAGAGCTCCGTATGGAACTTAAAAAAAAAAAAAAAGTTGCCATCGAGTTGATTCTGACACATAGCGACCCTATAGGACAGAGTAGAACTGCCCCATAGAGTTTCCAAGGAGTGCCTGGTGAATTCAAACTGCCACTCTTTTGTTTAGCAGCCATAGTGCTTAACCACTATGCCACCAGGGTTTCCATATGGAGTATAGCCCTATGGAAATTACTATGGGAATTTGAGAGGTGCATAAAATAGGGCATGTCACTGCCTGTCAGAAGAATCCCCTTCCAGGATCAGAAGGTGATTGGAATCTCTGAGTAGATATTCTGATGTGCTCGCCTGAGTTGGCCACTTGGGTCCCAGAAATGAGTGGACAAGGGACACTGCAGCATGCAGAGATGGGCTGCATGTAGATATTTTCTTCTTGTACTATCTGCCAATAAAAACAGTTATTTCTGCTAGTGAGAGAGACAGAGACTATGAATCGCTTCCATGTAGAAAGCCCCATACATAGCAAGCAATTCTGCCTGATGCCAGTATCCCTAGAGCTTACAAGTGGGTCCTAACAAGAATTGACATTTACTCTTAACTAGACTTTGCTTTCCCAGGGGTAGATGTGAATGGTCAGAATACTATAAAGAAACTGGGAGAGAAGATACTGCACCAATTTGAACCACTAAATTACATTTCTTCAGACTAATGAATGTACTTTCATCCTCAGACTGATAGTTTGATAGGTGGAACAGGTAAAGGAAACATTGGTTGTCTAAAATAGGGAATGATAGAGCCATGAAGGTTTGGCTTATGTGTTTTTAGAAGTGTGTGCTCACACTCAACTTGAGGGGGTAAAGGAAGGGTCCACACTGGATAGATTGTTTGCTTTTCTGGTGAATCTTAGGAAGAGGTAATTGAGGAGAAGGCTAATATTACCATGCAATCCTTCCCATGACGAATGGGAAGGATGCTAGAATGACTATGAAGTTCTTTCCAATTGGGATGGGTGGGGGAAAATTGTGTAACCACTATACAATTCTTCCCCACATCACCTCAACATTCTTCTTTCCTACCTGATGTGATGGTCTTTTGATGAGGGCTCCACCTGTGGGTGCCAGATTCAGGGATGATTCCTAAGCAAGAAACTGTAATTTATACTTTAATTTATGTTAGAATTTCTAAATGCCTAATGGGATGGATTGTGCTGTTGCATCACCAAATCTGGAAAAACTGGGGTTAGTAGTAAATGCAGCTATGTTGTCTGTTGGTTAAAATAGTCCTCTAGTTCTCTACCTATATAATCCTGCCCTGTAAAAATTAGAGTGGACTGAGAGGGGAGGCACTTGCTGTTGGCAATCTAGACTAGCACAGTGGTTGAACCTAACATACCTTCCAAAGGTGGAAAAATCTGGTTACAAATGGAGAGACAAAGGAATAGTACCTGGCGGGTAAGAGAATGAATAAACAAGGTATTTAATGAGTAAAATCCAATATTACTTTTACTGCCTCAAGTGAGGCTCAGAGCAAGAGATAATACTGTCTCTTAGCTCAATTATGCCAGATTTAGAAAGGGTTAGGTCATATTCTGTTATGGTCACTCCTGCTTTCTGAACCTGCCAAGATCAAATGGAAACCTGCAAACCTGAATGGCATCTTTCAGGGAGAGGTTTTGGCTATATGAGAGTGGACTTAACTAACTATTAATTACTGAGTAGGAGTCTAGTAATGCACCAGTATTTTTTACTATTATTTTTCAGGTTACATCTACCATACTGTGAAATGGTATAACAATGGTGCAGTGTGATTAATTACTTTTATGTATGGCCTTTCTAGCCACAGTCTTGTAACTCCCACACAAGTGATTGGGTGGGACCGTGTAATAGGGTAATTGTGGTCTACCAAAGGGATTGGTCAGTTTTGCCTTAAAAGAGAGCCAATTTCAGAGCAGAGAAAAAGAGCCCACCACCACCTAGGAAAGAGAGACCAGCAAGAGAGACCATGCAGCAGAGACCCAGCAGCAGGAGACGGCAAGTTGGGCTTCCCAGTCTATGGAGAGAGAAGGCTGAGAGACTTTGGGCAGAGACTAAAGGCCAGGGAGAGACATGCCTGCAAGCATGGCTAGGAAGAGGCTATTCTGATGGAAGAACTATATCCTGAGTGTTCCTGAGCCTGAATTGTAACTGTTACTTCCCTAATAAACACCATAACTGTGAGTATGCTCTGTGAGTTCCATGTGGCCATTGCAATGAATTATCAAACCTAGCATAGGAGTAAAGAGAGCTGTGTGAGGGACGGTTGTTGTCTGTATTAGTAAAGATGGCGGAGAGAGAAGACTTATCTGGCCTCTACATCGTAGTAGTCAGCCTTGCACTGTTGATCTTGGTTCTCCTTTCCCCTTGAGGGGCTGGAGGAGGTTAAACATTGCCCCCATGTCATTTTTACAAATGGCATAGATAATACTGATATTGATGGTCAAATACATAAGAAAATTGAGTAAAAAGCTTCTTTTCACTACCCTATACTGGCTCCTTCAAATATTAGGCATAGGATCACGTAGTCTATAAAAAGTTCTGGTCAAAAGCCAGGGAGGTGGCCTTTGTACTAAGGAGTTTGGCTTCACCTAATGAAAAGTTTGAGGAACCCTGGTGGCACAGTGTTTATGAGCTCAGCTGCTAACCAAAAGGTTGGCCGTTCAAACCCTCCAGCTGCTCTGTGGGAGAAAAGACCTGGTGATCTGTCCCATAAAGACTACATCCTATGAAATCCTATGGGGAAGTTCTACTCTGTCCTATAGGGTTGTTTTGAGTAAAACTTGATTTGATAGCACACAACAACAACGACAAATGAAAACTCTGGTCTTTGTCCCAGCTCCTGGGAATACCTATAAATCCTTGGAACTTCCCATATGATAGGGGTATCTTTGTTATTCATAATGGGCTCTTTGGACCGCACTTGCTGGCTTATTCTAATGAGGTGACTCATGTTGGACTCCTAGACAGTTAAGGCTAATGAGATGACTCAGTGTGGGGGCTAGTCAGGCCAGAAAGAACATCTATTTGATTAGAGGATTGGGATTTTGAGCCTCAGTGATATCAGCCCAACCTCTAAGGTTGGGGAAAGGATGCTGGAGATTGACTTCAAGCACATGAGCAATGGTTCAATCACTCATGCCTACACAATGAAACCCCAACAACAACTAAGAACACTGAAGCTCAGGTGAGCTTCACTGGTTGGCAGTACTCTTTGAGTATTGTCATACTTCGATGCTAGGAGGGTAACCTCATTGAGGATGATGGAAGTTTTGTGTTTGGAACCCTTCCAGATTTCACCCTAAGTGTCTCTCCTTTTGGATGGTTCAAATTTGTATCATTTTATCGTAAGAAAATGTTAATCATAATACTTTCCTGAGTTCTTTGAGTTGTTCAAGGAAATTATCAAACCTGAGGGAGTCTGTGGGGGCCCATGAGTTTTTAGCCAACTGGTCTGAACTGAGGGAGACCCTGGGCATTCCTGAACTTGCAACTATTGTGTGAAGTCAGGGCAGTCTTGTGGAGGACTGTGCCCTCCGACTGTGTTGTTTGGCCAAACTCATTGAAGGAAGTGTTCACCATTGTATGTTTTATCATTTTCTACTTTCCACACAGAAACTAAATCACAAATTTCATTCTTTCTCCTATCACTGGAAAGTGATATATATGAAACCAAGGCTTTTGACGTAGGGTTGTATAGCCTTGAGCTTTGTATCTGGAATGAATGATTCAAACATTAAAAAAATAGATATTCATTTTCAAAGGCTGAAAGGGTACTAAGTAGCAATGACAGTGGTGAACTGTGGCAGGGGTGTCCTATAGCAATGGTGGGAATATTTTAGCCAGTTCGTCCAATTTAAAGATTGATTCACATACCCAGTTTTCTAGTTCTTGTAACCAAGAATGCTGCCAGACACAATGCAATCTTTGGTCACAGTTACAGCTAATGCTAGACCAATGCATTCTTAAAACGTTACTTCCTCAGTTAATTGCACTTTAATTCATTATGCTTTTTATTTCTTATTCAGTGACATGAACCATGGTTACATGTGTACTAGGTCTTACAACTTAGATTTCTCTTAACCAAATCAGGAATGTAATTTGTTGTAGTTAATAACACTAGGGATTTGTATTTCAGGTAGTACAACCACATAGTTGCTACAGAATGCCAGAGATGTGTAGATCTCTGCATATATTTGCATATTTTACTTTAATATTTTATTGCTTTTTGAAGAAAAGGTTATAGTTTTAAAATCTGGAGAAAATATAACTGCTTGACCAATATAAACCCTATTGTTATGCGAATTATTTTATAATAGATATAAAGAAATTTTACTGGGTAAGACACAAGGGCTGTATAAAGCCATAAAAAATCAAACCTGTTGCCATTGTGTCAATTCTGACTCATAGTGACACTATAGTGACCCTATAGGACAGAGTAGAACTGCCCCATAGGGTTTCCAAGGAGTACCTGGTGGATTTGAACTGTCAGCCTTTTGGTCAGCAGCTGAACTCTTAACCACTATGCCACCAGGGTTTCCAACAGCTGTATAAGATAAGTACATTCCTAAAAGGCCAGCAATTTTATCTCCAATTATCATTTTTGACAGTATGGTACTTCTCTATATCAAGTCAATCATTTTCTGAGTAGCTTTATTAAACAAAATTCTCAATCTATGAGAAATGAGGAAATAGAATGAAAATTTTTCTTTTACACTCCTTTGACTGTGTATCCTTATTTTGTTTTGTATGATTCTAGTATTATTTAAGAAGAGTTCTGGGAAGTGCTTATGAGTAATAGTTTAATAAAGAGTGATATAACTGATTCTGGATCCAGGTATCTCACAAGGCTGCAATAAGCTGTTGGCTCTGACTTCTGTCAACTCAAGACTTCACTGGGGCTGGATCCACTTCCAGACTCATTCACTTGGCTATCAGCAGACTTCAAAAGATCTGATTCCAAGTTCACTGGTGTAACTGCTGGTAGGAGAGAGTCCTCACCACATGAGCTCTTTACTCATACCTAGTGATAAGAGAGAAAGATGTATAAATATATTTACTGCTGTTATTAGGTGCCATTGAGTCAATTTTGACCAATAGTGACCCCATGTGATAGAGCAGAACTGCCTCATAGAGTTTCCTAGGCTGTAATCGTTACAAACGGTGATCACCATATCTTTCTCCCGTGAATCACTGGGTGGTTTCGAACCGCCAACTTTTACAGTTAGCATCCAAGCTATTAACCATTGTGCTACCAGCGCTCTTGCTAAAAGTGCTTAACCATTGTGCCACCAAGGGCTTTTGTTAATCAGTTAGCTAGAGTCACAATAATTCTGTATTAAAAAAGCAAAACAAAAAAACCTGATATTGAGGGGATAATAAGAACAAGCATTTATTTTATTTTTCCTTCTTTTATTGAAATACATAACATACATATTAAGATTGCTTAAACATAAATGTCCGGTGAAATATTATAATTGATAGGACCACAGAAGACTCTACCTGTTTATCCCTATCACAAAACCTTAGATACAGCTGATATTCTTTGACTTATAATTGCCTGTTTTTGTCCATTCTTGTAGTTTATTTTCTTTCTTTTCATGTATTTCATTCTATGAACATACTAATCATTTATTTATTTACTCTAAAGTAGTGTTAATTTAAATATACCAAGAGCTGAAGTCCCACTCTTTATTTCCTCTTTGCACATACCGTAGCTTGAGCTCCCATGTCAATCATGTCCAATCATACTCATGATTCAAGGCTATTACATGACTTTTTCTACATCTGTGCTTTTGAAAGTGTTGTTGACTGCCAGAATTGTCCTTTCTCCATGTCTTTTTTTGAAAAAAAATCCTACATTTCTTCTTAATGTCTCTTTTAAATTATCTCTCACCTTTTCCCAATCTTGTACGCAGCTTAAAAAATTGCTTGTCTTCTAAATTTTTACATTAATTTGTTGATATTTCAATCCGAGCATATATATTGTATTATAATTATTTTTTGCATGACTTACCCCTCACATTTTTTCAACTTACCAATTGTATTCTTACAAAGTTTTGTCCACAATTGTAAGAAATTTTACATTTAGTAATTTCTCCAAATTAAATTTGATATTCTTTCAGATCCCACCTCCCAGGCTAAAAGGAAATTCATTTTCAATCATTTTGGGGTTTACCCTTAAATCTTTTATGAGTTCATACAATCACTTCTGACTTAAGTGGAAAAAAAAATACAATAGGACTGTGGAAAGAAATACAATAGCACCACTCTTGCTCTTGCTCCTTGAAATTAAATTGCTATCATGCACTAGTCTCCAACATCTTATCTGGCTCTAGGGTATTTGTGCTGTTGGTGGGTTCAGAGAAAACCCTACAAGTGGTCTTCCATGGTGAAGCCATACCCATTATCCTATTACCATCCCTTGCAGTGGTTAAGAGTTATGGTTGCTAACCAAAAGGTCGACAGTTCGAATCCACCAGCTACGCTTGGAAAACTTATGGGGCAGTTCTTCTCTGTCCTATAGAGTCTCTATGAGTTGGGATCAACGCGACAGCAAAGGGTTTTTTTATAAGTACCTCTGTTTGTAAGCATCAGCCTCAGCTTCTGAAATAATGGTCCAAGTCTACCCTAACTTCTAAGGTAAGTTTTCCAAACTTTGTGTACCAAAGGTTTCCATCCTTTTTTCCCCTCAAAAAGATTCTCAACTTTTTTCCTCTCAAAAAAGTATCTTTTCCCTGCTTCTCAATTAACCATTTGTCTTAATTATCTACAGTGATTATAAAATATGGAATCTCTTTACTTTATCGCTTTGGGCAGGAAAGGAATATATATCAAGTTTTATAATCGCTGGCAGATGTATTGCATTGTGCAAATCTGCTGCAAAAGACCTCTTTAGAGTGTTAAAAAAACAAAATTGTCCCTTTGCGGAATAAAGTGTGCCTGACCTAAGTCACAGTATTTTCAATTGTCTCATCTACATGAGAAAGCTGGACAATGAATAAGGAAGATCAACAAAGAATCGACGCATTTGAATTATGGTGTTGGCGAAGGATATTGAATATACCATGGGCTTCCAGAAGAACGAACAAATATGTCTTGGAAGAAGTACAGCCAGAATGCTCCTTAGAAGTGAGGATGGTGAGACTTCATCTCATATACTTTAGACATGTTATCAGAAGGAACCAATCCCTGGAGAAGAACATCATGCTTGGTAAAATAGAGGGCCATTTAAAGAGGATGACCCTCATCAAGATGGATTGACAGTGTGGCTGCAACAATGAGCTAAAACATAGCAATAATTGTGAGGATGGAGCAGGACCAGGCAGTGTTTCATTCTGTGGTACATAGGATCACTATGAGTTGGAACTGACTTGATGGCACCTAACAACATTAACAAATCCCTAGTATAAAATGAGAGAAATAGAAGTTAAAGCAAGTTACTTTTCACTAATAACTTATTCAATGTTTTCTAAATCTGTTTTGTTACAATTTAATCTTTTTTTATCATGAAACTTCTGTCTCACTGTGACATTTAACCATCTCCCTATCTGGAATGTCATACCACCCTACGGTAAGCAGTCCTCTTATCATGGAAAAAAACTGAACTAAACAAAAAGCTAGTTGTTTCTGGCTTTTGCATGCAGATAGAAGTACAAAGTGATCTTCAGATAATAACTGCATGTGTGAAAATTTATTGGTATCAACTAGTTTGTATTTCTGTTTTCCTATTGCTGCATTTTACAATGTGAAGTATAAAACATACATAGTAGATGTTTGTGCAGTTTTTGATATATGTTCAGATCAAAGAATAAAATAATCTTGTAATCATTTCCAAGGATATAAACTAGAATATTATCTTAGAATCCCTACCCCTACTGAATACTCCTTCTTGATCACATCTCCTTCCTTCTCTGGCAATGATCACCATTCTAAGATTTATTTTTCTCTATAGGTTTAAAAATACGTTTTAATGGCATTTGAAAAAACGTATAGTTTCACCTGTATTTGAACTTCATGTAAATTTAATTAAGCTGTGTTTATTATTTGATAAACTTTATGATTGAGAGGTTCATTTATGTGTTTAGGTGTAATTTGTTTATTGTCATTACTGAAAGGTACCCAATATGTGAATACAACACAACTTATTGGTTTATTTTCATTTCCATGAGTGTATGGATTATTAAGTAGCCCTGGTGGTACAGTGGTTAAGCATTCAGCTGCTAACCAAAAGGTCTTCAGTTTGAACACACCAGCCACTCTGCAGTAGAAAGATGTGGCAGTCTGTTTTCATAAAGTTTATAGCCTTGGAAATCCTATGGGGCAGTTCTACTCTGTCCTTTAGGGTTTCTATGAGTCGGAATTGACTTGACAGCAATGAATTTTAGTTTATATGAAGTATTTATAGTTTGGGGATATAAATAATCCATACTGTTAAACAATGATGCCACAATATTCTTGTATAAGTATACTGGAACATATTTTTACAATTGCCCCTAAAGCATATAAGTAACTGTGAAATTATTGAGTCATAGATGATGTACATCTTCACTAGAAATAACAAAACATTTGTATGAATTCACATCACCAGTAGTGGTGTATTAGAATTCCTATTGCCCCACATCCTCAAAAGATACTCTCATCTGTGTATGTGCAGTGATATTTCAGGGGTCCCAGTTTTTTCTCTATGTAATCACCATTTTTAACAATTTCTAAATGTCCATGGGCCATTTGGATTTCCTCTTTCCTGAAGTCTCTGTTCAGATCTTTTCCATATTTCTCTATTAGATTGTTTGTTGTTTTCCAAGTATTTGTGTGGACATATGTTTTCACTGCTCTTGAATAAATGTCTGAGGAGTGGAATAGTGGGTCATATTGTAATTGTATGCATAGACATTGACACATTGTTTTCAAAAGTGGATGTACCATTTTGTCTTCCCACCAGTAATGTATGAGACTTCCAGTTGTCCCATGTACTTGCCTCACTTAGTATACTCAGTCTTTTTCATTTTACTTATACTAATACGTCTAGTGGTATCCATTACGGTTGTAATTTTTAATTCCTTGAGAAGTACTATTTTGAGCATCTTTTTATATGCTTATTTACCATTTTACATACATATTTTTTCAATATCTGTTCAGAATATTTGTTTATATTCTTATCAATGGGATATAAGATTTCTTTATATATTCTGGATAAAATCCTTTATCAGATATTTGTCAATTATTTTTTCCAGTATGTAGTCCTTTTCTCAAAAGTCTCTCAAAGAGCATGCAATTTTCATTTTTCTTTTATAAGTCATGGATGACCTAAGATGTGGAGAAGTTTTTAACTCTAGATCTATAAAGATTGTCCTTGTTTTAGACTCCAGTAATTATGTGTCTCGGAATTCACAGAAAATTGCTGTTAATATTATGTGTAGGTTTCCCTTTTGTTATATTGATTGAATCCCTTTTTACTGTCTAGTCTCACTTTAATCTCCCTACCGTGTTCTCTAATGTATTGAGTATAAATCCTTAGATATTCATGTAACTATGTAAGAAAGGTGGTACTATTTTGTGCAGGTATGTACTTTATTCTTTTATAAATAATATTGTGGAAAACTATAAAATAATCAATATATCAGTGGGGGCTACTTCTGAACTTTGTTTTCTCTTCTGCTCATCTATCTTTGTGCAAATAGCAGATGATCTTGTTTACTGCAACTAATTAGCAAGTCTTAAAATCAAGGAGTCCTCCTACTTTGTACTTATTTTGAAATTGTTTTGGTTATTCTGCATCCTTTGCATTTCTAGATAAATATATTAATCTGTTTGCCAATTTCTACAAAATACATGACAAGATTATGATTGGGATTATGTTGAACCTATAGAAAAGTTTAACAAAAATTAACAATATTGACATTTTTGATCCCTTGTTAATATCTATTATTTGTTGTTGCTGTTAGGTGCTGTTGAGTCCGTTTCAACTCATAGCAAGCCTATGTACAACAGAATGAAACGCTGCCTGGTCTTGTGCCATCCTCACAATCCCTGCTATGCTTGAGCCTATTTTGCAGCTACTGTGTCAATCCATCATATTGAGGGTCTTCCTCTTTTTTGCTGACCCTCTACTTTACCAAGCATTCTGATTGTACTTCTTCCAAGACAGATTTGGTCATTCTTCTGTCAGTTCATGGTATATATAATATTCTTCGCCAACACCAAAATTCAAAGGAGTCAATTCTTCTTCAGTATTCCTTATTCCTCGTCCAGCTTTTGCATGCATATGAGGTAATTGAAAACAGCGTGACCTGAGTCAGAAGCACCTTAGTCTTCAACGTGACATCTTTACTTTTTAACACTTAAAGAGGTCTTTTGCAGCAGATTTGCCCAATTCAAGGCGTCTTTTGATTTCTTGACTGCTGCTTCCACGGATGTTTATTGTGGATAAGTAAAATTTAATCCGAGACAGCTACAATATTTTTTTCCATTTATCATAATGTTGCTTATTGGTCCAGTTTATGAGGATTTTTGTTTTCTTTAAGTTGAGGTGTAATCCATACTGAAGGCTGTGCTCTTTACTCTTCATCAGTAAGTGCTTCAAGTCCTCTTCACTTTCAGCAAGCAAGGTTGTGTCATCTGCATATCACAGGTTATTAATGAGTCTTCCTCCAATCCTAATGCCCTGTTCTTCTTCATATAGTCCAGCTTCTCAGATTATTTGTTCAGCATACAGATTGAATAAGTATGGTGAAATGATACAACCCTGATGCACACCTTTCCTGACTTTAAACCACGCAGTATCTCCTCTTTCTGTTCAAACGACTGCCTCTTGATCTATGTACAGGTTCCTTATAAGCACAATTAAGTGTTCTGGAATTCCCATTCTTCTCAATGTTATCCATAGTTTGTTATGATCCACACAGTCGAATACATTAGCATAGTCAATAAAACACAGGTAAATATCTTTCTGGTATTCTCTGCTTTCAGCCAGGATCCATCTGACATCAGCAGTGATATCCCTGATTCCATGTCCTCTTCTGAATCTGCCTTGAATTTCTGGCAATTCCCTGTCAATATACTGCTGCAGCCGGTTTTGAATTATCTTCAGCAAAATTTTACTTGCATGTAATATTAATGATATGATTCGATAATTTCCACATTCAGTTAGATCATCTTTCTTGCAAAAGGGGCATAAATATGAATGTCTTCCAGTCAGTTGGCCAGGTAGCTGTCTTACAAATTTCTTGGCATAGGCAATTGAGGACTTCCAGTACTGCATCCGTTTGTTGAAACATCTCAATTGTTATTCCATCAGTTGCTGGAGCCTTGTTTTTTTACCAACGCTTTTAGTGCAGCTTGAACTTCTTCCTTCAGTACCATCGGTTCCTGAACATATGCTGCCTCCTGAAATGGTTGAACGTTGACCAATTCTTGTATCTATTACTTAGATCGCCTTTAATTTACCAGAATAATACTTAAAGGAGCTATGTTATCAAATTCATCTCTAAATATTTTATTTTTGTATATGTTTTATGAATAGAATGTGTATCTAAATTTTATTGTTTAGTGTAGAATATAGATATAGGATATCATATATGGCACATGCATATATATACATAATGTGTACATCTTAAATATATATAGAATAAATATTCAAGATGTTTTTATATTTAAGATGTGTATATACGTAAACATACACATATATATAAGTATAAACATATATATATGTATATACTAGCCCTGGTGATGCAACAGCTAAGCACTCAGCTGCTAACAGAAATGTTGGCTGTTTGAATCCACCAAGTGGTTCCCTTGGAGAAAAATCTGGCCATCTGCTCAGATAAAGATTATGGGAGCCTAGAAAGCCTATGGGGCTATTCTACTCTGTCGGTATGAGTTGAAGATCAACTAATGGCACCAACCAACAATACCATATACATACATATATATATATATATATATAAAGAGAGAGAGAGACAGAGAGACCCTGGGTGGTACCAATCGTTTCAGGCTGGACTACTACCCAAAATGTCGGTTGCTATTCATTTAGTCTCCTTGAGGAGCCTCAGAAGGCAGGCCTGTTGATCTGCCTCTGTAAGATCATGGCCTTGAAAACACTATGGAGCAGTTCTACTCTGCACACATGAGATTGCCATGAATTGGAATCAACTCGACAGCAACCAACAAAAACAAGTATACACACACACACACACATTCTAAATATGCACATAAATATATTTATATATGTATGTGTATGCATATATATACATACATATTATATATGTATACATGCATATTTAAGACACATATATATGAGGATATATATGTATATGTATATATATGGGTATGTCTGTGTGTGTATATATATATTTGACCTTGAATCCTATAATCTTGCTAATCTTCATTATTATTTGTAGTAGTTTTTTGTATATTCTTTAAGTTTCTAAGGAGCCATGGTGGTGCAATGTTAAGTGCTAGGCTGCTAATCAAAAGGTCAAAGGTTCAAGCCCACCAGCTGTTCCTTGGGAAAGAAGATCTGGAGATCTGTTTTCATGAAGATTAAAAAATAAGTAAAAAGAAAACCTAGCTGTTGGGTCGATTTCAACTCACAGCAACCCTATAGGACAGAGTAGAACTGCTTCATAGGGTTTCCAAGGCTATAATCTTTACAGAAGCAGACTGCCACATCTTTCTCCCGCAGAGCATCTGGTGGGTTCAAACCACTGATCCTTCGGTTAGCCAATTGCTTAACCACTGTGCCACCAGGGCCTAGAAAACCCTATGGGGCAATTCTACTCTGTCCTACAGGGTCGCTATGAGTAGGAATGGACAAGAAGAGTTTCTTCATAGATGAGCATGTTGTTTACAAATAAGGATGATTTTATGTCTTCCTTCCTAATGAACAGTATTTGCATTTTATTTTCTTGCCGTATTATATTTACTAGGAACACCAGTGCAATGATGAATAAAAGTGGTGACAGTGGACACTTAGATCTGTTCCCAATTTTGAGGGGAAATAATTTAAACGTTAATGTTTAAATATAAATTTATTTGTAGAATTTTTTGTAGATATCTTTTATTAGTTTGAAGCAGTTGCCTTCTATTTCTACTTTGCTGAGTGTTATCACTTCATTAGATTTTTTATTTTGTTTGGGTTTTGATTTTTTTTATTGTACTTCAGGTGAAGGCTTACAGAACCAATAATTTCTCATGAAACAGTAGCACACATATTGTTTTATGACATTGGTTAACAACCCCACAACATGTCGACCATATAACTTCTCAACCCTTTTTTTTGGTGAAAATACACATAGCCAAAGATACATCATTTCAAAAATTTCTACGTGCACAGTTCAGTGACATTGACTACACTCTTCCAATTGTGCTGCTATTCTCCCTTAAGACGAAGGCTTACAGAACAAAAAAGTTTCTCATTTAACAGTTACTACACGTGTTGCCCTATGACAAGGGTTAACAATCTCACAACACATCAACAATATCCTTACTCAAACTTGGGTTCCGTATCAGCAGCTTCCTTGTCCCCTTCTGCCTTCCAGCCCTTGTCACTGGACTACTGTACCTCATTAGTCCCATTTGGTTTTACAGGGCTGTCCACTCCCAGGC
>NW_004444031.1:8866206-8904775 GCF_000243295.1 Trichechus manatus latirostris
TTCTTGCCTGCATGGTTTCTGCCGAATAATCTGAGTTTCGTCCTATTGTTTCTCGTCTGTATTTGACTTCTTGTTTTTTACGAGCTGCTCTCAGGATTCTTTGTTTGTCTTTGGTTTTGGCGAGTGTGATTATGATATGCCTTGGTGATTTTCTTTTTGGGTCTCTCCTATATAGGGTTCATTGAGCTTCTTGGATGGCCAGCTTTTCATCCTTCATGGTATTGGGGATGTTTTCTCTCAGCAGTTCATCTATGATCCTCTCTGTGTTTTCTGTTTTCTCCCCGTTCTGGAATTCCAATCACTCGAAAATTTTTGCTTTTGATTTTATCCCACATAACTCCCAGGGTCTCTTCATTTTTCTTTGTTGTTTTTTCTGAGTTTTCCTGAAACAGAGTTGTATCCAAGTGTTTGTCTTCAGTTCCAGTGATCCTGTCTTCCACCGGTTCAAATCTGCTTCTCATCCCTTCTGTGACACCGTCAATTTCTGAAATCTTGTTATTAATCTTTGCAATTTCTAATTGTTGTCTTTGTATAATTTCTAGTTGTGAATTTATTTTGGCATTTTGTTCCTGGATTATTTTCCTGAATTCTTCTAATTTTTTCTCTGTCTTTTCCATGAATTTGTCTATTTTTTCCTCATGTTCGTCAGCTTTTTGCCTCAGCTTTTGGAGAATTCTGAGTATTAGAGATTTGAATTCCCAATCAGGTAGTTCTAGTGCATTTTCTTCCACTGGAAAGTCATCTGGTGTTTTATTTGGATGCCTACTGGAACCATCTTGTCCTGTTTTTGTAAATGTTTTGATATTGTCTGCTGTCTTCGGGGCATTTAGTAGTTATTTTTCTCATTTATTGATTATAGATTTGTTGGTTTCATCCCTTTTTTTTTAAATTTGACTATGTCTCAGCAGGCAGACTGTGTGTTCTTTGTTCTTTGCTCGTCTGTTGGCACAATACTTTTTGCCTCCTTCTCCAATTGGCAGGCTCAGTCACTCAAATATGGTACAGCAGGGTAGGTCTAGCTGAAGAGGAGTTACTGGGACAGGTTGTTTGTGGCACTTATTACAGCCACTGGGGAGTCGGTAGTCAGTTCCAGGCAGGTTCCAGTAGGCCATGTCTGTGCTGCTTGGTGGTGTGATGTTAAGCGCACGGTGCAGGTAGGCAGGATGTAGCAGGGAGATTGTTATGTGTGGAGCTAAGATGGATATGGGAGAGAGGAACAGCAGCCAAAAACATACACACAAACAAAAAAGAATGCTAGGGGAACTTGCCATTGAAGTGGAGAGATGAGAGACTATGAAATGGAGAAAAACAGAAAGGGGAAGAGGAAGAAAAGAAAAGAAAAGAATGAATAAATTAAAATCGGAAAGGTTAAAGAACCACAAAGTTCCCAGGGATCCCACTGGTACAGCTATGAGGTCTGGGGAAGTCACTCTCACGTGTTGCAGTACAGCCTGGCTAGAAGGTGTAGAGGTATACAACACCAGGTATTCAGGGAACAGAAAGAGAAGGAAGATATAGAGAGATAAGAAACTGAGTAATGAAGAAAGACAAAAAGGGAAAAAGAGGGAAAAGAAAACAAAACAAATTAAAAAAAAAAAAAGAACAAGAAAAGCCCCCCAAAAAAAAAACAGAAAAAAAAAAAAAAAACAATGAAAAAAGAAATGTCCTCAGGGATCCCTCTGCACGTCTGTGCAAGCACAGGGGGTAGTTCCTTGCCACACAGTACCACCTGGGCAGAAGGGGCTCCCAACTCAAGAAAAGGAAAAGAAAACAAGCAAATAATTTTAAACAAACAAACGAACAAACGCCCCAGGATCCCACCAGCATGACAGCCCAGACCAGGAAGCAGCTCCACACTCGAACGGACCTCCACAGCCCCTCAGGAAGAAGCGAAGATGGCGCAGGGAGCCAGGTATTTGAGAAAAAGGAGGGGTAGGTGGTGAGAGGTAAGGAAGAAATCAAAAGAAGCAGGAAAAAAAGCAACACCAGCAGCCAACAAATGGCACTCAGAGAGCCGGCCCTTTCAGGTGTGTGGAATCCATGCAGCCTGTGTTTCTAGGTCAAGAGACTGTGTCCACAGGAAGCAGAGGGGGCCGAGTGTGGGTGAAGAAGGGTAGGGAGTGGGAAAGTGTATATCACAAATTACTGGAGCTCCACAGCCCCTCAGAAAGAAGCAAAGATGGCGTACGGAGCCAGGTATTTGAGCGAAAGGAGGGGGAGGTGGTGAGAGGTAAGGAAGAAGTCAAAAGAAGCAGAAAAAAGCAACACCAGCAGCCAATAAATGGCACGTAGAGAGCCGGCCTGTTCAGGTGTGTGGAATCCAAGCAGCCGGCGTTTCCCAGACAAGAGATTGCGGCCACGGGAAGCAGAGGAGGCCGAGTCCGAGTGAAGAAGGGTGGGGGGTAGGAAAGCATATATCACAAATTACCAGTTGTTTTGTCTCCCGCTGGAAGCTCCGTGAAGCCGCTTTCTCGTATCCAGTTTGCTGGTCTCTGATAGGAGTCCAAGATGGCGGATCCGTGCTGCGTTAGCTGGTAGGGGACCTCTGCATGAGTCTCTCCTCAGTCTCTGTTCTCTGTCAGTTTTCTCACTCCATTTGGTGCTTGGCTGAGTTCTTTATCTCTTCATTTGATGTTTTAGGGTTTTAGGATTGTTGTTTTCTCTGTTCAGCTTAGTTTTTAAGATCTTTGCTGTGGAGGGATGGCATGGTGCTTCTGCCTAGAGCGCCATTTTGCCGGTAGTCTTCATTAGATTTTTTATTAAATTTTGTCAATTACTTTTTTGCATTTATCAATATTATCTTTTTTTAATTGATTAACAAGGGGGATTACTTTTTAAATCTTAAAACCTATTTATATTCCTAGGATAAAATAAGATGGTCATGATATATTGATATTTGTTATACATTACTCAGTTTTACTGCCTCATATTTTGTTAATGATTTTTACATGTATATATTCATGAATATTTGGGTCTGAAGTTTTCCTTTCTTCTGTATTTTTTCTGCTTTTGATACCAAAGTAATTCTGGTGTCATAAAATAAGTTAGGATGAGTTTGCTTCTCCTCTATTTTCAGGAGTATTTTCTGTGGAATTAAGGAATTTCAAAGATCAACAATGATATTAACCTGGTGGGAATTAGTATAGTTAGATAGTAGAACATATAGAGAGTCAGACTTTATTATGGTAATAGTTCTATAATCACTCATAAATTCCAGATTGAGTTCATCAATCTCAAACACTACTTTATAACATTTAATATGTAAGTACTATTAGGTAAGGCGTCCCTGGATGGCTCAAACAGCTAAGTGCTGGACTAGTAGCTGAAAGGTTGCCTGTTCATTTTGCCACCCAGAGGAACCTTAGAAGACAAGCCTGGTGATCTGCTTCTTAAAAGTCACAGCCTTGAAAACCCTATGAAGCAGGTCTACTATATACACATGGGGTCACCATGAGTTGAAATAAACTGGATGGCAACTAATGACAATAACAGCTATTAGGTAGCAGATCCCAACAACAATAAAATACTGTGACGTTACAAGCTTGAATTGGAATGAGGCATAGGCTAGTATTCTGATGAAAGGTAAATAATTATTTTGTTGTGTAATATTCAAATGTATTTACACAATTTTTGCAGTTATACTGTCAAAACAATTTCTAAATTTAAGTGTTTTGATTATTGATAAATCTCTTGTAACTCTTCTATAAATCCTACTCAGTTATACACGGTGGCAATTTGTATGTCTACATGATGATAAGCATTTGCTTTCACTGAATTTCCCTCTATCAAATAAACTGATTGATTTGCTATATTAAATTGACCATTCTTTTAGTTCCAAATAGATAAAAATATCACTCAGCTAATCAAAGGAAGCGTAAATCTCTCATTTTCAACTTCATTTCATTTGACACAAAGATAATTATTATAATTTGGAAATCAACTTGTGTATGTAATATACTTGGACTTGAATACAATGGTAGACAGATATTTTGGCGGAACACAATTCCATCCATGATACACTTCTTTATACTATGTAGCCAGGAATTACTTCCAAGTAGAACAATGTGGTATGTAGATTATAGGAGGTGAATAAGCAAGGCATAAAACACAAGGGCAATTAAGTTTGTTTGCTGTGACACAACAGCCTTTTAGAATAGTGAGTGAAGAAGTGGATTGCCTATACTTTAGGAGTTTGTATTTGAAAATGACTGGTGCTGTTCTGATAAAATGATCAGAGGTTAGTAAGAGGCATGAAATATTGTAGATGTCAGAATAAATGAATGGATTCTTAGCTAGAAAATTGATCTAGAAATACTGTTTAAAGAAGATTTGTGGGAATAAATCAGGCAGGTCACTACAGAAAGTACTGTTGCTGGAGCTAAGTGAGTAGTAGACTGAAGTTGTTCCCATGTGTAGAGATGCGGATTTGAATTACTTTAGAGGCTAGAGAAATAAAAGGAAAAATACAGATCTAAGAATTTGATGGGTAGAAAAATGATAACAGGTAGGTTAAAATGTTTTTGTAGGAACTAATAATTGTCTTACATTTAGGAAGTAGTCTTGAGAAATAATTTTTCAGGCAAAAGTTAAAAAGAGCTTGGCTTGTTATCTGTATCTGTCTAAATTTTTTGGTGATGCATTTTAAAATAATATGGCTAGCAGAAAATTGCTAGATTTTGTTTGGGTATGACATTGACCATAAACAGAAAATCTCTTCTTCAATTGAAGATATGAGCTTTATACTTAAGCTGCCAATTCCTATGAAAAATAATCATAGGTTGTAAGAAGATAGATAGGTCAGACAACACTGAGTGTTGTTTGTTGCCATAAGTTATAACAAGTAAGCTTTCACAATGTCATTGACTTAATATAAATGTCATTTATGACACCAGCTTATCTAATTACATAACTATAGAATACTATAGGGAGATAGGCTTTTTTTTGGCATGAGATAGCAGCTATATCATCTTAAATCATAATGTGGGAGTCTTAATTTTGTTTCAGAATTAGTTACACTGAAAAATGTAAAAACATGCTCTTTTACTGCAATGAAGCCAAACTGCAATTAAAATTCTGCATTCATATTCAGAATGTCACTGAGACCAAGTAGTATTCTACCCTTTTTGCACAAGCTGTATGATATGTTTTTGTTCTTTACTCTGAACTATAAGCCTTGCTTTTATTCCCTCAGTCATGGCTGTACTGCAATTACTGGGAAGTAAATGGATTCTGCATTATAATTGTATAACTTAGTGAAACTGGGACTCTGGTAATACTTCAACTAAGGAAGAAATACAGAACTGACATTTTGAGGAGAAAAATAGGCCTGGATATGGTAGGAAAGAGTAAAGAATTGCAGACAAAAAATGCAGCATTCTAATGGGTCATGCGGTAGTTATTATGACCGTAATGCCTTCTACTGTCCATTTCCCAGTAACACCATTTAGTCTCGATTCTCACAGGATAAATTTCTTTCCACAGTGTCTTAGAGATTCTAATACACT
This sequence comes from Trichechus manatus latirostris, assembly GCF_000243295.1. Classification (NCBI taxonomy): domain Eukaryota; kingdom Metazoa; phylum Chordata; class Mammalia; order Sirenia; family Trichechidae; genus Trichechus; species Trichechus manatus. The sequence goes on from NW_004444031.1 coordinate 8,871,711, forward strand.
TAGGCAAAAGAGCAGTTCAGTATTGAAGAATCAACTGGATGCAAAAAATAAGACTCAAATGAAGAGAAACCAAAACCCTAAAGAATAGAGATGAGTAGATTGTTTTGTATGAGGTGAAATCTGTATGCGAGAGATAAGGAATAAATAGTAGGAAAGAATTTCATAGTGTGCAAAGCTTTTACTAATCTATTATCAGATTTGATCTTTACAAAGCCAGTGAAGTAGGAAGGATTTGTATTTTATTACTATACAATTACGGGGAATTATATTTTATTTGTTCTAAAGTTCAGAGAGTTTAAGTGGTTTCCCAATTCTAATAATCACTGCTCCACCAGGGCCCCCTAATACAGTTGGTTAAGTTAATTGCACCATTGTGCCTTTCCACCTGACTTAAAGAACTCCAGCATGTGTTCTTCTTCAGCTCTCAGTGATCTTGCTACTTCTTGTGGTGAAAATGCTGAATTTTACCTGAACCCTGTGATACTGAAAAACAGCTCTGGTTAAATACCCCCATCCTTTGTGTTCAGGTAAACAGCTTGCTACAAATAACCATTCTTACTATGTGACTTAGATAAGACTCATCGATGCCCCCTTGACAAGCCATATGCAGACCCTTTAAATTCCCATTCTTTGCCTCATAAATGAATAACTGAATATTATGTCCCTACTGATCAATCAGAAAAAAACACTTGTCAACCAAACTTTGATTAAGCTTCTCTCCTTCCGCCATGTCCCTGAACTTTGACCCACCCTCATTGTGAGCCAATACATTACTCTTCTTTAAGGGGCCCTCCCAGAAAATATGCTGGCCTCAGAGTAAAACATTCTGATCTCTTCTCTGATAACATCATCTTTTCATCTCAATTTCCCCACTTTTTCTTTTCCCTAATCTTGTTTACTCTCAGTCTTTATAAAAGAAAAATCCTTTTTTCTCTAATTTTGAGAACTTTGCTGATCTTATGATCAGAGAATTCTCCCTATAGTAGTCATGGTGACCCCAGGTACAACAGGATTGGACCATTGTGATCCATAGGGTTTTCCTTGGCTAATTTTTCAGGAATAGATCACCAGGCCTTTTCTTCCCACTCCATCTTAGTCTGGAAGCTCTACTGAAACCTGTTCAGCACCACATTGTTGTTAGGTGCCGTTGATTCACTTCCAACTAATAGCCACCCTATGTACAACAGAGAAACACTGTCTGGTCCTGTGCCATCCTCACAGTCTTTGCTATGTTTGAGCTTATTGTTGCAGCTACTGTGTCAATCCATCCAGTTGAGGGTCTTCCTCTTTTTCGCTGACCCTTTACATAACCAAGCTTGATGTCCTTCTCCAGGGACTGATCCCTCCTGATAACATGTCCAAAGTTTGTGGACAAAGTCTTGTCATCCTCGCTTCTGTGAAGAATTCTGGCTGCACTTCGTCCAAGACAGATTTGTTCGTTCTTTGGGCGGTCCACAGTATATTCAATATTCTTCAGCAATACCATAATTCGAAGGTATCAAATATTCTTCAGTCTTCCTTATTCATTGTCCAGCTTTTGCATGCATATGAGGTAACTGAAAACACCATGGCTTGGGTCAGGAGCACCTTAGTCCTCAAAGTGACATCATAAAAGTACAGCATCATAGCAACACATAAGCCTCCACTGCCAGATGTGTGGTGGCTGCGTTTGAGGTTCATTGGTCTGGGATCTAACCTGTGTCTCCTCCATGGAAGACAAGAATTCCACCCCTGAATCACCATTGCTCCCTCCCCCAGCTGTTGTAGTTGTCCCCTATTACTATTGTCCCTTTCCTTCTTTTCTTTCTGAATAAAACTTCTTCCTATATAAGTTCAACTTTGTGTTTTTATTCGACAGTGGTCAACATTCCTATTTATCAAATGTTCTTTGATTTTGTATCAAAAAAAATAATACCTATTTATCAGTGAATCTCAGTATAAAAATTTGAAAATAAATATAAATTGTTGGACCGTTGTTCTTTGTTGTGGAGCATGAGTTTTAAAAATATCTAATTATTATTTTTTCTTCCCCTTGGCAGTACTCTTTTCTGAGTTAAAAAATGGAGGAAAGTAGATAGATGATAAGCCACTACTGTTAATATTCAAAAATACTAAAATTATTTTAAGCAATAAATATAAAAACTGTATCAATAAATTGATTGTCTTTCTGAACTTACAGAGATCAAAGTTCAGTATTCTTTAAAATATTCCTTTTGGAGTTCTATGTATTTATTTCAATAACACTATCTTGTTGAAAATTATTTTGGAATTTACATTCTTTAACTGCTTTTAGTAATGGTTTACACTATTTGAAAATAAAAAAATAGTATTATGTTGCTTGATTATCCATCTTCTTCTCCGAACTTACTTCTTTTTTTCTTTCTTTAGATTGTACTTTAGATGCAGGTTTAAAGAACAAACTAGTTTCTCATTAAACACTTAGTCCACATATTGTTTTATGACATTGGTTAACAATCCCACAACATGTTGACACTCTCCTTTCTAGACATTAGGTTCCCTATTACCAGCTTTTCCTGTCCCCTCCTGCCTTCTAGTCCTTGCCACTGGGCTGACACACTCCTTTAGTCTTATTTAATTTTATGGGCCTGTTTGGTTAAAGGGTGAACGTGAGGAGTGACTTCATTACTTAGCTAAAAGGGTGGCCAGGGGCCATACTCTCAGGGTTTCTCCAGTCTCTGTCAGGCCAGTAAGTCTGGTCTTTTTTTGTGAGTTAGAATTTTGTTCTACATTTTTCTCCAGCTCTGTCCAGGACCCTCTATTGTGATCCCTGTCAGAGCAGTCAGTGGTGGTAGCCAAGCACCATCTAGTTGTATTGGACTGTGTGGTGGAGGCCGTGGTAGATGTGGTCTGTTAGTCCTCTGTACTAACCTTTCCCTTGGATCTTTAGTTTTCTTCATTCTCCCTTGCTCCTGAAGGAGTGAGACAAGTGGAGTATCTTAGATGGCTGCTCATAGGCTTTTAAGACCCCAGATGTGGTCTATTCTGGAGAATGTTTCACGTGCTTTGGAAAAGAATGTTATTTTGCAGCTGTCGAGTGGAGTGTTCTATATATGTCTATGAGGTCAAGTTGGCTGATTGTGCCCTTTAGGTCTTCTGTATCTTTGCTGAGTTTCTTTTTAGATGTTCTGTCCTTTACCGAGAGTGGTGTGTTGAAGTCTCCTACTATTATTGTAGAACTGTCAGTTTCTCTTTTCAGAGCTGTTAGGGCTTGTTTTATGTATTTTGGGGCCCTTGTCATTGGGTGTGTAGATGTTTATTATGGTTATGTCTTCATGGCAGATCGTCCCTTTAATCATTATATAGTGTCCTTCTTTGTCTTTTATGGTGGATTTTGCTTTAAAGTCTATTTTCTCTGATATTAATATTGCCACTCCTGCTCTTTTTTGGTAGTTTGCTTGATATATTTTTTTCCAGTGTTTGATTTTTAATAAATTTATGTCTTTGTTTCTAAGATGTGTCTCTTGTAGACAAAATATTGATGGATCCTGTTTTTTTAACCACTCTTGTTACTCTCTGTCTCTTTGTGGGTGGATTTAGTCCATTTACATTCAGTGTAATTATGGACAGGTGTGAGTGTATTGCTGTAATTTTGTAGTTTTGTTTTTATGGTGCTTTTGTTTTCTTTGTCTTTACTGAGACTTCATGATTTTCTTCTTTATTTTGATAAGTAGGTTACTTAACTTTTTTGTAGTTGCCTTGAAATTTATCCTTATCTTCCTAGGTTTGAACCAGTCTGTTATTACCTTGCCTTCCTTGCCATTAAAAAAATTTGTACCTGCCCTGTTTATTCCCTCTTTTATTGTTCTGACATTGTTGTTATTTTCAAATGAACCTTTCTGGTTCCCTGTTGTAACTCTTTTGCTTTTGGATAGTCCTCGAGAGTTCATTTCCTAGGTTGGTATCTGGCTGGTATGATCTTGCATCCTAGATTCGGGATGTGGTCTGATGTTGTTTATTCTCAGACTGAAGGACTTCTTTTAATAATTCTTGTAAGTTTGGTTTGGTTTTTACGTATTCCCTTATTTTTTTTTAATCTGGAAATGTCCTAATTTCACCATCATATTTAAACAAGAGTTTTTCAGACTCATCAGAATCTACTCAACGGCAATGGATTTTGTTTTTCTGGAAACGCTGGTGGTGTAGTTTTTAAGAGCTACGGCTGCTAAGCAAAAGGCCACCAGTTCCAATCCACGAGGAGCTCTTTGGAAACTCTATGGGGCAGTTCTACTCTGTCCTATAAGGTCACTATGAGTCGGAATTGACTCAACAGAAATGGGCTTGCTTTTGGTTTTTTTATTATTCATGGTTAGCAATTTTTTTGTTTGAAGGTTTTATATATGTCATCCCATTGCCTTCTTGCCTACATGGTTTCTGCCAAATAATCAGAGCTTAGTCTTATTGTTTCTCCTTTCTATGTGACTTTTTGTTTTTCTTGAGCTGCTCTCAGAATTCTTTGTCTTTGGTTTTAGCGAGTGTGACTATGAAATGCCTTGGTGATTTTATTTTTGAGTCTATCCTATATGGGGTTCAATGAGCTTCTTGGATGGTCAGCTTTTCATCTTTCATGATATTAAGGTAGTTTTCTGTCAGCAATTCTTCAATGATTCTCTCTTTGTTTTCCATTTTCTCCCCCTGTTCTGGAACTTCAATCACTTGAAAATTTTTGCTTTTGATTGTATCCCACATCATATTCCAGGTTTTTTCATTCTTTTTTCTGATTTTTCCTCAAACAGAGTTATATCCAAGTGTTTGTCTTCAATTTGGCTGAGCCTGTCTCCATCATTTCAAATCTGCTCCTCTGCCCTTCTATGACACTGCCCATTCCTGAAATCTTGTTGTTTATCTTTTGGATTTCTAATTGTTGTTTTTGTATGATTTCTAGTTATGAATTCATTTTGACCCTTTGTTCCTGTATTATTGTCCTGAATTCTTCCATTTTTTGGTCTGTATTTTCAATGAATTTGTCTATTTTTTCCTCACTTTTGTCTGCCTTTTGCTTTAACTCTTGGATAGCTCTGAATTTTGGAGATTTGAATTCCATATCAGGCAGTTCTAGTGCCTTTTCTTCTACTGAAAACTCATCTGGTGTTTTATTTTGGACACCTACTGAAACAATCCTATTCTGTTTTTTAATATGTTTTGATATTGTCTGCTGTCTTCGGGACATTCAGTAGTTATTTGCTTCGTTTATTGATTGTAGATTTGTTTGTTTCATTCTACTTTTATGTTTTATTTGGTTATGTCTGAGCCAGTGGGCTGTGTGTTCTTTGTTGTTTGCTTGTCCGTGGGCATGATAGTTTTCACCTCCTTGTCCATTGGGCAGGGCCAGTCACTCAGCTATGGTGCAGCAGGGCAGGTCCTGCTGAAGGGGAGAGGCTGGGATGGGTTGTTTGTGGTACATACTAGGGTCGACAGTGCACGCCGGGTATCAGTGCAGGGCAGGTATCAGTACAATGTGCCTGTGCTGCTTGGCAGTATGATGTTCAATGCACTGTGCAGATAGGCAGGAAGGAGGGGGGAGGTAGTGATGTGTGGAGCTAAAATGTGTATGGGAAAGAGGAGAGAGAAACAGGAGCCAAAAACCAACAAATAAATAAAGGAGAGTGCTAAGGGAGCTTGCCATCGGAGTGGAGCGATGAGAAACCAAGATATAAAAAAAAAAAAAAAAAAAAAAAAGAAAAAGGGAAAAATAAAATAAATAAATGAAAACTAGAGAAAAAAAGAAAAGAAAAGCCCTCAGGGATCCCACTGGTGCAGCTTGAAAAACGGGTAAGTGACTCCCAAGCCACACAGTACAGCCCAGCTAGAAGGGGCTCCCAAGCCTTGAAAAGAAAAACAAACAAACAGAACAAAAGGAAAAAAAGCCCCAGGGATCCCACTAGAGTGGTGGTGCAGGCAGGGGATCAGTTCCCTAGTTGACGTGCACTTCACAGCCTTTCAAGAAGAGGCAAAGATGGCACACAGAGCCAGGTGTTCAAGCGAAATTAAGAAGAGGTGGTGAGAGGCACAGAAGAAACCAAAAAAGGAGGAAAAAAGTAACAGTAGCAAAAAACAAATGGCACTGAGGGAGCCAGCCAGTGTGGATGGGGCAAATCCAAGCAGCACGGGGCCAAAGCCAGTTCCTCCTGGCTAAGAGACTGGGGCCAGTGGGAAGCAGAGGAAGCCAAGGGGGAGGAAGAAGGTGGGAGGTGTGAAAGCATATATCACTGGATACCAGGTGCTCTGTCTCCATCTGGGAGTTCCGTAAAGTTACTTTCCTGTACCCTGTGTCCACTAATCTCTGACAGAAGTCCAAGTGGCAAATGTGTGCTGCATTACCTGATATGGGACCTCCACAAGTATATCCCCTGACTCTCTGTTCTCTGTCGGTTTCTTATTCCATTCGGTGCTTGGCTGAGTTCTTTATGTCTTCATTTGATGCTTAGGGTTCCAGGACTGACGTTTGTCTTTGTTTTACTTAGTTTTTTGGGTCTTTGCTATGGAGGGACGGTGTTATATTTCTGTCTGTAGCGCCCTGTTGGCTCCACTTCTCCCACACTTACTTCCAAATAAGTTTCAATTATTGTCCAAAAATGAAAAGAAATTTATTTTTATAATTAAAATAATTAATAAAAACTTGTTCAAAATCCTAAAAAACATTTCTTTTGGAGAAGTTCCTAGAAAAAAAATTCACATATAGCATCCCCTTAACAGTGCTGGGTGTGTGCTTCATAGGGTACCGCTGATAGGTGGGCTGGGTTTGAGTCGTATAGCAAATCAACACTTTATATAAACGTATGAACATCAACAGACTGAAGCAAGTTCAATGGAAAATGTGTAAAAATAAAAAAACATGCCAAATAGGTATGTAAAGATAGAAGAAATATATATCCAGAAATTTTTCTAGTTTTATATGTTACTATAGATTTTTGACTCATCATACTTATATTTACAATCTGTATATTCAGAAATTCATTAAAAAGTAGTCCAGCAGTACCACTACCTCTGCCAGTACAGAGACAAGAATAAAAAAATATATTTCAAGTTTAGTTTACCCCTCCCTCTTCCAAAATGTCAAAGAATTTGAACTTTCTCTAACCTAGAAGGAACAAAGGAAGAGAGGGCAGTGATAGTATAATGAAGCATCTTGTTTCTCCCACCCATAAACATGCAAAATAAAAAATAAATTCTTTTTTAAAAGTCTTCTTAAAATCTGATTATCTTACTTCCAAACTCCTTAATTCACTTTATATAAATATGACATTTATTCATTGACAAACAAATGCTTATCGAGAAATTGTGTTTATGAAACAAAGGATAAAACATATTTTGATATGTTATCAAGAAGAATTGGATATTTACTTAATAAGTATAATTTTTTGTATCTCTGGATTTTAGAATATTTAACTATACAGTAAAAATTTAAATTCCCTTTTTGCAAAAGGATACAAATGTTAATTTGAAAAATAGGCCCTGTTTAGTGGTAAATCAATCTGTTTCGAGAATCTGGAGAAAATTCTCAGAGGAATTAGAAGCACAGAGGAGAAACAATTAGACTGACCAAAATAGTAGTAATCCAGTGAACTAGGTAATTTCTCTTAATTAGGTAAAAAGCATGAAATTGTGAATTAGACTTACACCACTGAGAACCAAGAATGCACGCACCCACACTCACATTGGACACTGAGAAACTAAACCACACCTCACTGTCTGCATTAACATGATCTTGGTTTTCCACTATTCCATTAGCCTTTTCTACACTTCCAGGAGTGTCCAGCCCCAGCAAATGGTTTGAAGTTTCATTAGAAAACTTGAGGAGGAGTCCAGCTCCCGACTAAAATCCTACGTGTGATTTTTCAGGCCTGACCATACCTAATTACAAAAGCTTTACTTGGCAGACCACAGGGGAAAAGCTGCCCTACCCAATCAGACTTGGTGCACAGCCAATTAAATGCAATGCAGTCTCTGAAGGGAGTAGGCCAAGGACTCAACACTGCCATCCCCCACCCATCCATGCTCTTTCACATGTCTACATTCCTAGCTCAGTTGCCTTCATATGGAGGCCTGCTTTTGGGAGGCCTGTTGTAGGGGAAAAACATCACAAAGTTTAGTAAAGTAAAAAGAAAGTTTTATTTGGCATATATTCAAAAGGACAAAAGTGGGAAGCGGACAAGCATGCTGCCAGAGCTAGCATGTCTGCCCGAATCCAAAGAATATTACAGAATAGGCAAGAATGGGAAAACCGACAAGCATGCTGCCACAGCCATGTCTGCCCGAGTCCAAGGAAGGTTAAAGAATCATCAGTATATATCAACATCACAAAATGGGTAGAATCATTGAAAGTGTCACTTTTTCACTGATTGGCTGGAAATTGTAATCTTACATTTTGAATCATCTTTTTTAATAATCGTTGGTATGGGTTTCAGTAACAAAAGTCAGGAGGGTCTTCATTGGTCCAACAAATTCCTGTTCACTAAATGCTAGTAGAAAAAGATAAGAGTGGAAAGTCTTTTGTGTTCTGTTTGATTGGCTTTATGTGAAAGTTTCCCTAAAAGGTAGGATTTTCTAAGATTATTTTAGCTATTGTCTTTATACCTCAGGGCCCAGTTGTTGTGTCCTTGTGAGTCCTTGTGAGTCCTTGTGAGCTCAGCTCCAGCTGGGTCACATTCTGTATGCTCAAGGAGCGGGAATAGTAACTACAATATTATTTCCTAAATCAGGCCTTTAGCAGAAACTTTCCTTAGGCACTGTCATGGAATGAATTATGTCCCCCCCAAAATATATATATCAGTTTGGCTGGGCCATGATTCCTGGTATTGTGTGATTTTCCTATATGTTATAAATCCTGCCTCTAAGTTGTTAATGAGGGAGGGTGGGTGGAAGCTATGTTAGTAAGGCAGGACTGAATCTACAAGATTGGATTGTGTCCTGAGGCAATCTTTTGAGATATAAAAGAGAGAAGTGAGTAGAGAGATAAGGGGACCTCATACCACCAAGAAAACAGTGCCAGGAGCAGAGCATGTCCTTTGGACCTGAGTCCCTGTGCATGAGAAGCTCCTAGTCTGGGGAACATTGATGAGAAGGCCGACAGAGAAAGCCTTCCCCTGGAGCTGATGCCCTGAATTTGGACTTTAACCTACCTACTTTACTGTGAAGAAATAAATTTCTTTTTGCTAAAGCCATCCACTTGTGGTGTTTCTGTTGTAGCAGCACTAGATGACTAAGACAGGTACCTCTTTTGAAGCCTCTTTATCATGGAAAAGAGGGGGGAAACTTAAAGACACTTTTCTCTATTCTGGCATAGTGCTCAGTACTTTTCCATCATAGCCCTTTCCCCTTGCCCCCCTTCCCCTGACCCTAATGTCCATAAAACTGTAGAAGTCTTTTGTTTGGGGATCTGTCAGTAGTGAGATGGAATGAATATCTGAGCTAATCCACCTGACCTTCTCCGGGGCACTTCACCTTGGGAAATATGGAACAGGAAGGTATCTCTTCCTTATACCATTGCAGTAAGTGATTAAAGGCTTGACTGGTACTTTCATTTTGACTATCTTAATTGACTACTTGGACACTTGGCAGCTCAGTGTAGCTCTCTCTCAGCTCAACTCAGCTCAGCTCAGTTCCTTGTCATTCTTGAAGGACCCAGCAACTCTTCAGTGTTATTACATCAGATAGCCCAAATTTTGAGATTTATTAAAAAAGAAAATGATTTTATATCTCTGCCATTGCAAATTTAGGATAGCCATTTATTTTTCTTTTTGGAATGACTTCCTAAAACTTCATGATCTCATTAAAATAAAAATTTACTTATGGTACCATTCTATCATTAGAAGAACTACCTTCAGTCTGTTAGAAACACAAACTGAAACTGTGATTATTTCACTTTTGAGCCACAAGAGTCATTGCATTACTGGAAACTGATGAAGCATCTCAAATACAAACTCTCATGGATAGAAGTGGAATAATTGGAAATTTTAGCTTCAAATCAATTTATTACTGTATAGACTCAGTTTCATTTTTCCTGGAATAGGACAATATTAGAATTGGGACACTAGTTGTTTGTTTTTGAGGGTGATGTTTTCTCTGGGGAACTAAAAAGCATTAGTTCTTGCTGTGCACAGTGGTAATGGTTTCACAGACTTTAAGTAACTCACATTTTCTTAGCTAGGAAAAAATCTGAATATCCATTGTTAACTTGCTTAATTTTCCTTTTAGTGAAAAGACATACCGTCTATTTTCCCTGCCCACTCTCCATGAGTTGGAATCATTATGTTAATAAACAAGGTATTTTCTATTTAAGCATCTAAGCAACTTTGCATATCTAGAGATTACATCGGGGGAAGAAGTTAAAAAGAAAAAAAAATCAAAAACCTGCAATAAATAGTAGAGCCATTAACTTTATCCAACAAATCAGTGCTGCATAGGTGTTTGAAGTTGAATACTAAAAACCATCTCCACAAAGGGATATAAGCTTTGAAAGGAGTTGTTTTTGTAATCAGCTAACCACTGATTCTTAAAATAATGGTTGAGTCACGACATTCAAGACAAAGAATGTTCAAAGGCACTGAGTTGCATTTTCTAATGTTGTAGCCTTCCCCCAACCCACTGCCCTTTTCTGTTGGTAGTTAGTTAAGCATCAATCAACACTCTTACCTCTAGAACTAGCTCATGGTTTTTTGTTTGTTTGCTTATTTTGTTTAGTTTTGCTTTTTTATTTTTTGTTGTTGTTTTTAATCTCTCACTATATGTCACATTGGTTTTTAATTTATCTTCCTTCCTAAATGGCAAACCCTTAAGGACAAGAGCTGAATCTTATTTCTGTTTGGCATCACCAAATTTTACACAGATTCAGACAGCTAATATGTTAATTTGAAAAATAATAGAGAGTATTAGACAATTAATATGTTCATTTGAAAAGCATTTAGGAATGACAGAATTCATATATATATGTACATGCATATATATGTGTTTATATAAATATTAGAAGTCCTATTTACAAAGACTGAAGTAAAAAAAACAAAGACAATATCATAAGATAGCTTACGTTAGTACACAGAATTGTGCATCATATAAGATGAGGCAATCAGTTATGGAGCATAAAACTATGCTAGATTTGAAGAACACAAAGACTGGTACAATTTATAGCCTTTAAATAGTAAGGAGGCAAAGGTAACTCAAATACAAAGCAAAATACAAGTAGAACATAGTGGGAGGTATGTTCATGCACCCAATGTCTGCCTTGAATGAGATAAAATAAGGCACAAAATATTCTCTTTAATCCACCCCTTCCAAAAACTTATACATTAAGTCCATCAATAATCCATCATGATTACCATGATTCTTAACAAAGCAACAAGAGCGCAATTTTAAAAATATAAACACATGTCAGTTGTCTTATTTGTAAGAGTACGTAGTCAAATCGTATGATTTAAATTTGAATACATCTAGTAAACACATAAAGTAAGGAGAATACTATTAACTAAAATCAGCAAGAGTGGACAGGAAGGCATGGAGGAAGGAAAAGGAGGTACTCTAATTGATCATAGCAAATGCCAGGGAGTTAGTTAAACAGAAGAAATAGAAGGTTGAAAATTGTATGTCAATAAATATGAGTTTAATCACAAAAACAAAATTCATACATATCTTCCTAATTATCATAAAACTACAATTAACATAAAAACAAAGGAAAAAATGAAATGCTTAAAAATCTGTAACTATAGTAAAGATAGTATAAATTGTGTTGCTGTTGTTAGCTGTATTTGAATCAGCCTGCAACTCATGGCAACCCCAAGTACAATGAAATGAAACATTCCCTGGTCCTATGCCATTTCCAGGGTAGGTAGGAGAATGAACCGTTGTGATCCATAGAGCTTTCACTGGCTGATGAGAGTTGAAATAACAGGTATGTTCCATATTGATAAAAATAAATACACTGAATCCATTACTGAAAGGAACAGAATAGAAAACCTGACTATATATTGAATACTAGGTATACCACTAAAGCAAAGTTCTTCTTATAGGTTAAAACTGAAAGAATGAAAGGCAAATGCAAATAAGCAAAATCAAGTTCAGAATAAAACTGTCAGAAAAGATAGTGTTCAGGACAATAAAATTTAATTTAAAAAAGTGCAATTCATAATTCTAAAGATGCAATTCACAATGAGAATATCAACATTAAGAAAATCAAGGCATCATAAAATAAACCATCAGCATTCTACAAGAAGAAATAAGCAGAAATAAATTATTTTACCTCAGTTCATTACAGATCACATAAGCAAAGAAGTCATTAAAGGCTGCTTTCCTCAAACTGATGAAAATAAAATTGAAAACTGGCTGAAATTGAAAATTTATTAGGAAATTATGACTTACATAATTTTACTCTAGAAGAAATAGAAAATTCTCACACACAGACAAAATACAGACAATTTACAAATATTTTCAATTCAAGAAACACCAGTTATCTGACAAAAGATAGCACTAAACCTACAAGAACACATAGATCATTGCAATGGTATTTAGAATACTCAGATTTTAATCTAACAAGATTCCAAATTCTTTTATGATTTACAGCAAAACATTTATAAATTATTCAGACTTATAAATACCGATGCACAAATTCTTAATAAAATATTACCAAAAAGAATGTAGCAGCATACAATATATTATGATTAACAGGTATTTATTCCAGAAATGCAAGGATCATTGAATATTAGCAATTTCATTAGTGTATTGCTTCAGGAGAAAAATCATGGCAAAAATCTATGGAGATTATAAAATTTAAGGTTTTATTTTCAAATAAAAAATCATTAAAGTATGTATTCATATATACCTTAAATAGGAAGATGGACTATATCTGTCTCAGTGCAAAAATTATCAACATGCCTACTGTGAATTTCCAACAATAGCCAGTACTAACAATTTTGTTCTCTAGCACATATTAATTAATATTATAGCAGAAATTCTTACCAATACATTTTAATAAGTGAGGAAAAATAGTCATATATATAAATAAGAAAAACAAAGATGTAAAGTTGACGCTATTTGCAAATGACAAGCTGCACTGAAGGTGTTGTAGAAAAACAAGGTTCCAGGAATTGTCAGAATACCAACTGAGATGTTTCAACAAAGGAAATGCTCATTCATCTGTGCCAAGAACTTTGGAAGACAGCCAACTGGAAAGGATCCATATTTTTGCCCATTCCAAAGAAAGGTGATCCAATAGAACGTGGAAATTATCGAACAGTATCAATATTGTCACACATTAGTAAAATTTTGCTGAAGATAATTAAAAACAAAAACAAAAAACAGTTGTAACAGTACATCGACATGAAACTGCCGGGAATTCAATCTGGATTCAGAGGAGGATATGGAAAGAGGGATATCATTGCTGATGTCAGATAGATCTTGACTGAAATCCGAGAATACCAGAGAGATGTTTACCTGTGTTTTATTGACTGTGTAAAGGTTAAGTTGGTTCCGACTCGTAGTGACCTTATGTACAACAGAACAAAACACTGCCCAGTCTGTCCCATCCTTACAATCTTTGCTATACTTGATCCCAAAGCAGAGAATACCAGAAAGATGTTTAAGTGTGTTTTATTGACTATGCAAAGGCATTCAACTGTGTAGATCATAACAAATTATGGATAACATTCTGAAAAATGGGAATTCTAGAATACTTAATTGTGCTTACGTGAAACCTGTGCATAGACCAAGAGGCAGTCATTTGAACAGAACAAGGGAATACTGAGTGATTTAAAATCAGAAAAGTTGTGCATCAGGGTTGTATCCTTTCACCATACTTATTCAATCTGTATGCCTAGCAAATAATCTGAGAAGCTAGACTGTATGAAGAAGAATGTGTCTTCAGGATTGGAAGAAGACTCATTAACAAACTGTGATAAGCAGATGACACAACCTTGCTTGCTGAAAGTAAAGACAACTTGAAGCACTTACTGATCAAGATCAAAGACTGCAGCCTTCAGTATGGATTACACTTCAACATAAAGAAAACAAAAATCCTCACACCTGAACCATTGACCAACACCATTACAAATGGAAAAATTATTGAAGTTGTTAAGGATTTCATGTACTTGGATCCACAGTTAACACCTTTAGAAGCAACAGTCAAGAAATCAAATGACGTACAGCATTGGACAACTCTGCAAAAGAACTCTTTAAAGTGTTAAAAACCAAAGATGTCACTTTGAGGACTAAGGTACACTTGACCTAAGCCATATTTTCAATTTCCTCACATAAAAATGAATGCTGGGCCATGAATAAAGAAGATAGAAAAAATGATGCATTTGAATTATGGTGTTGGCAAAGAATATTGAATATACCATGGACTTCCAGAAGAACGAACAAATCTATCTTGGAAGAAGTACAGCCAGAATGCCCCTTAGAAGCAAGGATGGTGAGACTTCATCTCAAGTACCTTGGGCATTTTATCAGAAGGGACCAGTCCCTGGAGACGGACGTCATGCTTAGTAAAGTAGAGGGTCAGTGAAAAAGAGGAAGACCCACAATGTGATGGATTGACACAGTGACTGCAACAATGGGCTCAAATACAGCAACAATTGTGAGGATGGCACAGCAATGGACAGTGTTTCATTCTGTTGTGCATACAGTTGCTGTTAGTTACAGCTGACTCGAAGGTGCCTAACAACAACTAATCAATTTAAATGGGGAAAAAAAAAATCAACCAGAAGTAAAATCCATAATGATGCTCTAAAAGAAAAGTAACTTGAATGTCTTATTTTATCTGGTGCTGCTATAATAGAAATATCACAAATGGATGGCTTTAACAAAGAGAAATTTATTCTCTCACAGTCTAGTAAGCTACCAGTCCAAATTCAGGGAGTCAGCTCCAGGAGAAGGCTTTCTCTGTCAGTTCCGGAGGAAGGTCCTTATCAATCTTCCCCTGGTCAAAGAGCTTGTCAGCGCAGGGATCCCAGGTCCAAAGAACGCAGTATTCTCCTGGCTCTCCTTTCTTGGTGGTTTGAGGTCCCTATGTCTCTCTGCTCTCTTCTCTCTTTTATCTCTTGTAAAAAGGTGATGCAGACCACACCCCAGGGAAACTCCCTTTACAATGGACCAGGGATGTGACCTGAGTAAGGGTGTTATATCCCGCCCTAATCTTTTTTTTTTTTTTTGCCAGATCACTGTTTTTATTTCATTGAACAATGCTTTTGTACAAAATGGTATCCAGTGGGTTGAGGAGTAAGATTATTTTCCTTTCCCGCCAAGAGATTGTCCTCGGACACTTGCAGGGGTGGATTTGGTAACCACTGTGATCTCATCCCATCTTCCTCACACAGGTTCAGTGAGTGTTGTGAGAGGCCCAGGTCCCAGACCTTCTGTGGATTGCAGAGTCTGGAGATGTGCAGTTTCTGATAATGGATGCCTGAGCCCCTATTTTGTTTCCTTTTTCTGGAATGTAACAGTTACCAACCCCTTAGGGTTCAAAAGATAAAAATGAATATTCAAGTTTCATTTGCAAATTTCAGGTCTTCAAAACACAGAACCATAAACCCTTGTACACCGTGGGCAAGATTTGATTCCATCTTCACAATATTGTTTGAGGGTGGTACTATTATTATCCCCATTTTACAGAGGAGTAAACTGTAGGGTAAGTTTGCCTTGGAAAGTGGTAGAGCTTGTAGCTCCCTTCTTCATAGTGGGATGCATAATGTAGCAATTAAGAGCATAGCTCTCCATTGTCATTAAGAACTGGACTCAAACTCTAGTTCTGCTTTTTGGTTATGTGACTGTGGGCAAGTACTTAACCTCAGGTTCTTCCTTTTGAAAAAAATCCCTGTCTTAGTTCCTGGGACACTGTGGTTCCCATGTTCTCCCTTCTGGGTATCTCACTTCTCCTGTTCTTCAGTTCTGTCAGCTTCTCTTCTTGCTTCATGCATTAGAAGTTCCAAACTGTCTGTTCTCCTTTCTCATTTCTTCCCTTATTTCTATTTATTCTCTTCTCCTTGGCAGTCTAGTCATTGTTGCAGAAGAAAGAGGGATGGAAAATTTCACACTGGTTCTTTTTGTGGTTTCTTTATTGTGCTTTAAGTGAAAGTTTACAGTTCAAGTCAGTTTCTAATACAAAAATTTATACACACATTACTGTTGTGACCCTAGCTGCTCTCCCTATAATGTGACAGCACACTCCTCCCTTCCACCCTGGATTTCCCATGTCCACTCAACCAGCTCCAGTCCCTTTTTGCCTTCTCATCACACCTCCGCACAGGAGCTGCCTATTTAGTCTCACGTGTCTACTTGAGATAAGAAGCACTCTCTTCACGAGGATCATTTTATGTCCAATACTTGTGTGAAGAGTTGGCTTCAGCAATGGTTTCAGTTCTGGGCTAATGAAGAGTTTGGGGGCCGTGTCTTCCAGGGTCCCTCCATCCTCAGACAGACGATTAAATCTGGTCTTTTTACTAGAATTTGAGTTCTGCCCCCACTTTTCTCCTGCTCTGTCATGGACTCGCTGTTGTGTGCCCTGTCAGGGTGGTCACTGGTGGTAGCCATACACCATCTAGTTCTTCTGGTCTCAGGCTGATGAAGTCTCTGGTTTATGTGGCCCTTTATATCTCTTGGGCAAATATTTTCCTTGTATCTCCAGCGTTCTTCATTCTCCTTTGCTCCAGGTGAGTTGGGACAAATTGATGTATCTTACGAGGCCACTCATTAGCTTTTAAGACCCCAGACACCACTCACCAAAGTGGGATGTAGAACACTTTCTTAATAAACTTTGTTATGTCAATTGACTTAGATGTTCCCTGAAATCATGGTATCCAGATCCCAGCCCATGCTACTCTGTCCCTCGAAGTTTTCTGTTGTATACTGGAAACTTCTTAGCTTTTAGCTAACAAGGCCAGTTGTGCTGACTTCCCCTGTATTGTGTGTTGTCCTTCCCCTCACCTAAGATAATTCTTATCTAGTATCTACTTAGTGAATACCCCTCTCCCTCCCTCCCCACCCTGCTAACTATCAAAGAATGTTTTCTTCTGTGTTTAAACCATTTGTTGAGTTTTTATAATAGTGGTCTCATACAGTATTTGTCCTTTTGCGACTGACTAATTTCACTCAGCATAATACCTTCCGGATTCATCCGTGTTATGAGATGTTTCATAGATTCTTCGTTGTTCTTTATGGTCAAGTAGTATTCCATTGTGTGATTATACCATAATTTGTTTATCCATTCTTCTTTTGATGGGCATCAAGATTGTTTCCATCTTTTTGCTATCGTGAACAGTGCTGCACTGAACATGGGTGTGCATATATCTATTCGTGTATTGGCTCTTATTTCTCTAAGGTATATGCCAAGGAGTGGCTTTGCTGGATCGTATGGCACTTCTATTTCTAATTTTTTAAGGAAGCACCAAATTGGTTTTGAAAGTGGTTTTACCATTTTACATTCTCACCTGCAGTGTATAAGTGTTCCAGTCACTCCATAACCTTTCCTACATTTATCATTTTGTGTTTTTTTGGATTAAGGCTAACCTTGTTGGGGTGAGATGGTATCTGATTGTAGTTTTGATTTGCATTTCTCTAACGGCTAATGATCATGAACATTTCTTCGCGTATCTGTTAGCTGCCTGAATGCCTTCTTTGGTGAAGTGCCTGTTCATATCCTTTACCTATTTTTTAATTGGGTTATTTGTCTTTTTGTTGTTGAGGTTTTGCAGTATCTTGTAGATTTTAGAGATTAGACACTGATCGAATTTGTCATAGCCAATTTTTTTTTTTCCCAGTCTGTATGTTGTCTTTTAACTCCTTTGATGAAGTCTTTTGATGAGCATGAGTGTTTGATTTTTAGGAGCTCCCATTTATCTAGTTTCCCTTCTGGTGTTTGCACATTGTTAGTTATGTTTTCTATTCTGTTTATGTCATGTATTAGGGCTCCTAGCATTGCTCCTATTTTTTCTTCCATGATCTTTATTGTTTTCAATTTTATATTTAAGTCTTTGATCCATTTTGAGTTAATTTTTGTGCATGTTGTAAGGTGTGGGTCTTGTTTCATTTTTTTGCAGATGGATATCCAGTTACACCATCCCCATTTGTTTAAGAAACTGTCTTTTCCCCAATTAACGGACTTTGAGCCTTTGTCAAATCTCAGCTGCTGATAAGTGGGTGAATTTACATCTGAATTCTCAATTCTGTTCCATTGGTCTATGTATCTGTTGTTGTACCAGTGCCAGGCTGTTTTGACTACTGTGGTAGTATAACAGGTTCTAAAATCAGGTAGTGTGAGGTCTCCCACTTTGTTCTTCTTCTTCAGTAATGTTTTACTTATCTGGGGCCTCTTCCCTTTCCATGTGATGTTGGTGATTTATTTCTCCATCTCATTAAAAAATGCCATTGGAATTTGGATTGGGATTGCATTGCATCTGTAGATTACTTTGGATAGAATTAACATTTTCACAATGTTGAGTCTTCCTATTCATAAGCAAGATGTGTTTTTCCATTTATGTAGGTCTCTTTTGGTTTCTTGCAGTAGTGCCTTGTAGTTTTCTTTGTACAGGACTTTTACGTATCTGGTTAGATTTATTCCTAAGTATTTTATCTTTTTGCTTGCTATTGTAAATGGTATGTAGTTGGTGATTTCCTCTTGGAAGTTCTCTTTGTTGGCTTAGGGGGATCCAAATGATTTTTGTGTATTTATCTTGTATCCTGATACTTTGCAAAAATCTTCTGTTAGTTGCAATAGTTTTCTTGTGGTTTCTTTGGGGTTTTCTGTGTATAAGATCATATCATCTGACAATAGAGATACTTTTACTTTTTCCTTACCAATTTGGATGCCCTTTATTTCTTTTTCTAGCCTCATTGCTCTGGTTAGGACCTCCAGCACAATGTTGAATAAGAGTGATGATAAAGGGCATTCTTGTCTGGTTCCCATTCTCAAGGGGAATGCTTTCAAACTCTCCATTTAGGATGATGCTACCTGTTGACTTTGTATAAAGGTCCTTTATTATGTTGAGGAATTTCCCTTGTAGTCCTAGTTTGCTGAGAGTTTTTATCATGAATGGGTGTTTCACTTTGTCAAATGCCTTTTCTGCATAAATTGATAAGATCATGTGGTTCTTGTCTTTTGTTTTATTTATGTGATGGATTACACTGATTGTTTTTCTGATGATGAACCATCCCTGCACACCTAGTATGAATCTTACTTAGTCACGGTGAATTATTTTTTGAATATGTTGCTGAATTCTATTGGCTAGAATTTTGTTGATGATTTTTGCATCAATGTTCGTGAGGGATATTGGTCTGTAATTTTCTTTTTTTGTGGTATCTTTTCTTGATTTTGGTATCAGGGTTACGCTGGCTTTATAGAATGAGTTTGGGAGTATTCCATCGTTTTCTATGCTCTGAAATACCTTTAGTAGTAGTGTTCTTAACTCCTCTCTGAAAGTTTGGTAGAATTCTTCAGTGAAACTGTCAGGACCACGGCTTTTATTTGCTGGGAGTTTTTTAATTACTTTTTCAATCTCTTCTTTTGTTATAGGTTTATTTAGTTGTTCTACATCTGTTTGTGTTAGTTTAGGTAGGTAGAATGTTTCTAGAAATTTGTCCATTTCCTTTAGGCTTTCAAATTTGTTAGAGTACAATTTTTCATAGAATTCTGTTATGATTCTTTTAATTTCAGTTGGGTCTGTTGTGATACTGCCAATCTCATTTATTATTTGGGTGATTTGCTTCCTCTCCTGTTTTTTTGTCAGTTTTGCCAATGGTTTATCAATTTTGTTCTTTTCAAAGAACGAGCTTTTGGTCTTGTTAACGCTTTCAATTCTTTTTTTCTTTTCTATTTCATTTAATTCTGCTCTAGTTTTTATTATTTCCTCCCTCCTAGTGCCCAAGGGCTTCTTTTGCTGCTCTCTTTCTACTTGTTTGAGTTGCAGGGTTAATGTTTTGATTTTGGTCCTTTTTCTTTTTGGCTATGCATTTACTGCTATAAATTGACATCTGAGCACTGCTTTTGCTGTCTCTCAAAGATTCTGGTAGGATGTGTTTTCATTCTCATTTGATTCTATGAATTTATTTATTCCATCCTTAATTTCTTCTATAACCCAGTAGTTTTTCAGCAAGATGTTGTTCAGTTTCCATGTGTTTGATTTTTTTTCCTTGTTTTTTCTGTTATTGATTTCCACTTTTATGGCTTTATGGTCAGAAAAGATGCTTTGTAATATTTCTATGCTTTGGATATTGTTAAGGCTTGCTTTGGATTTTGTTAAGGCTTGCTTTATGGCCTAATATGTGGTCTTTTCTGGAGAATGTTCCATGTGAGTTGGAAAAGAAAGTACACTTGTCTGCTGTTGGGTGAAGTGTTCTGTATATATCTATGAGGTCAAGTTGGTTGATTGTGGCATTTAGATCTTCCCTGTCTTTATTAAGCTTCTTTCTGGATATTCTGTCCTTCACTGAAAGTGGTGTGTTGAAGTCTCCTGTTATTATGGAACTGTCTATCTCTATTTTCAATGCCGTTAGAATTTGTTTTATGTATTTTGGAGCCCTGTCGTTGGATGCATAAATATTTATTATGGTTGTTTCCTCCTTATGTATTGACACTTTTATCATTATATACAGTCTTTCCTTTTCCTTCGTGGTAGATTTTACTTTAAAGTCTATTTTGTCAGACATTAATATTGCCACTCCTGCTCTTTTTTTTATTGTTGTTTGCTTGATGTATTTTTTAACATCCTTTGAGTTTTAGTTTCTTTGTGTCTTTAAGTCTAAGGTGTGTCTCTTGTAGGCGACATATAGATGGATCATGTTTTCTTTTATCCATTCTACCACTCTCTGTCTCTTTATTGATGCATTTAGCCCATTTACATTTAATGTAATTATTGATAGGTATGCATTTAGTGCTGTCATTTTGATGTCTTTTTTTGTGTGTTGTTGACAGTTTCTTTGTTCCACTTAATTTTCTGTGCTGAATTGTTTTTGTGTTTTCTTTTCATGTGTTTCATTGCTGTTGATTTTATATTTGCTAAGTCTTTATATTTTTCTTGTTTTTTATTTTGATGTGTAGGATTGTTAGTTTTCTTTGTGGTTACCTTAATATTTACCACTGTGTTTCTATGTTTAAACCAGTCTTTTATTTCTTTATATAGCCTTGACTTCCTCTCCATATGAAAGATCTATGGCTACCTTTTTTAGTCCCTCTTTTTTGGTTTAATGTTGTCATCTTTTACATATGATGTCTCTGTTTCCTTATTTTCAGCATTGATTTATTTCTATGATTTCTGTACATGGGTTTATATCTTGTTGCTCTGTCCTGTGTTCTAGTCTTGGGATATTATCTGATGCTATTGATTCTCTATCAGGAGGACTCTCCTTAGTATTTCTTGTAATTTTGGTTTGGTTTTTACAAATTCCCTAAACTTCTGTTTATCTGGAAATGCCTTAATTTCACCATCATATTTGAGAGATAGTTTTGCTGGATATATAATTTTTGGTGGGCAATTTTTTTCTTCAAGGCTTTATATATGTCATCCCATTGCCTTCTTGCCTGCATAGTTTCTGCGGAGTAATCCAAGCTTAGTCTTTCTGACTCTCCTTTGTAGGTGACTTTTCGTTTATCCCTAGGAGCTCTTAAAATTGTCTGTGTAGCTTTGATTTTACCCAAATTTGATTATAATATGTCTTGGTGATTTTACTTTAGGATCTTCCTTGTGTGGGGTTTGATGAGCATCTTGGATAGATATCTTGTCATCTTTCACAATATCAGGGAAGTTTTCTACCAACAAAGCTTCAACAATTCTCTCTGTATTTTCTGTTATCCTCCCCTGTTCTGATACTCCAATCATTTGTAAGTTATTCCTCTTGATAAAGTCCCACATAATTCTTAGGGTTTCTTCATTTAAAAAAAATTATTTTCTCTTACTTTTTCTCAAATAAGTTAGTGTCAAGTGCTTTATCTTCAGTCTCACTAGTTCTGACTTCCATTGCCTGAATTCTGATCCTATGACTTTCTATTGAGTTGACTAATTCTGAAATTTTATTGTTAATCTTCTGGATTTCTATTTGCTGTCTCTTTATGGATTCTTGCAACATGTTAAATTTGTCATTATGCTTTTCTATAATCTTCTTAAGTTCCTCTATTGCTTTGTATTTGTGTTCCTTGGCTTGTTCTGTGTTTGCCTGATCTCCTTCCTGGTATCTTGAAGAGTTCTGTACATTAATCTTTTGTATTGTGCCTCTGGTAATTCCATGAAATTCTCTTCCTCCAGAAAATTTGTTGATTCTTTGTTTGGGAGCTTGCTGAAGTGATCGTGATCTGCCTGTTTCTGTGATTTAATATTGACTGTATTGTCTCCGTTCCATCAGTAAGTTATTATATTTATTTTATGTTTGCTTACTGTGTCTAGCTTCTTGTTTTGTTTTGTTTTGATATGCCCAGACAGGCTGCTTGTGTGAGCTAGTTTGATTATTGGCACCTTCGAAGCTCTAATGTCCTGTCACCAAGTGGTTAGATATGTTACTAGGTATGTGAGCCCAAGAGTCCATTTACTTTTCTTGTATGGATTCAGCTCAGGTGTGCAGATAGTTAGTCACCAAGAGGGTACTGCAGACTCTCACCTACAGTCATAGAAGGGCAGGGGTGATTTCAGTAGGCACAAGTATCTGCCTGCAGTAGGGGGTCATGTGCCGAGCAAGGCAGGGGGCTAACAGCTGTCCCTGAGTTTCTGGGAGGAAAGCGTGTCCCTGTTCCCTAGAGTGCATACATGGGTGGGTTTCGCATCCAGGCTATGGGCACCCAATGCTGTTGACTGTAAGGACTGGGAGGCACCACTTATTCTTGGACCCCTGTCACAAGTGGCTAGGTGGCATGGCTGGAGCCACCAGTCCTCAGGCCCCTGATGTGAGCAGGTAAGGACACTGCTTAATGGGCAGAGTGGTATCAAATGCCATGAACCTGCCACTCCACCATGTAGCTGATACAGTGAATTTAGGCTTCAGCTATATGCTTTGTTGTACTATGCAAATGAGGGCCTACACTGTTGAAATGAGTCCACACAGGTCTATGCAGGGGTAAAAAGCATTCAAAGTCCGTGGACCCCTTATGCCTGTGCCTAGTCAAAGGAGCTGTGCCTGCCCTGAGTTTATGGCTTGGGGGAGCAGGCAGATTATTTTTTCTTTTTGTTAATTTGTTCCCTTTCCCAGGCTGGGAGAAGGGCTCAGGGCACATGATAGGTCCTATTTCAGCCCAGGGGATGTGGCAGTCATTGAAGCCAGCCTGGGACCCAGTGCAGAGCAAAGGGGTAGCAGGTAAATGGGAGAGATGTTCTTCCCAAATGGGGTGATTTTTGATCCACGCGGTAGACTTTTTGTGTTATTATTGGCCCTATAGACCCGTCTAATCTTTGGCTGAAGGATGAACCTCAGGAGTGACTTCAGTACTGAGTTAAAAGGGTGTGCAGGCCCATACTCTTGGGGCTTCTCCAGTCTCTGTCAGACCAGCAAGCCTGGTCTTTTGTGAGTTTGTGTTTGTGTGTGTGTGTGTGTGTGTGTGTATGTGAATTTGAATTATGTTCTGCATTTTTCTCCAGCTCTGTCTGGGACCCTGTATTGTGGTCCCTGCCAGAGGAGTAGGTGGTGGTAGCCTAGCACCCTCTAGTTGTTCTGGGCTTAGTCTGGTGGAGGTTGTGGTGATTGTGATCCATTAGTCCTTTGGACTAATCTTTCCCTGTGTCTTGTGTTTTCTTCATTCTCCTCTGCTCCAGCTGGGATTGGACCTGTAGATGTATTTTAGAGGCTTTTAAGACCCCAGTCACTACTCACCAGAGGCGGATATAGAATTTTATAAAGTATCTTATGCCAATTTAGCTAGATGTCCCCCAAAACCATGGTCACCAACTCTTAGCCCAGTAGTATGAGCTCTCAGGGTATTTGCATGTGTATGTGAAGCTTCTATGACTTTGCCCTGATCAAGTTGTGCTGATATCCCCGGTATTGTGTACTGTTTTACCTTTCACCAAAGTTACCACTTATCTACTATCTAGTTAGTGTTTTCCCTCTCCACCCCTCCATTCCCTCATAACCATCAAAGATTGTTTCTTTCTGTGTGGAAACTTTTTCATGTGTTTTTATAATAGTGATCTCATATAATATTTGTCCTTTTGTTATTGACTTACTTCACTCAGCGTAATGCCCTCCGGGTTCATCCACGTTGTGAGATGCTTCACAGATTCATCATTGTTCTTGACTGTTGTTGCATAGTATTCCATTGTGTGTATGTATCATAGTTTGTTTATCCATTCGTTGATTGACATTTAGGTTGTTTCCATCTTTCTACTATTGTGAATAATGATGCAATGAACATGGGTGTTCATATGTCTATTCGTGTGAAGGCTCTTATTTCTCTAGGATATATTTCTAGGAGTGGGATTGCTAAATCATGTGGTATTTCTATTTCTAGCTTTCTAAGGAAGGGCTATATTGTTTTCTAAAATAGTTGTATCATTTTGCATTCCCACTAGCAGTGCCTAAGAATTGCAATCTCCCCCAACCTCTCAATCATTTGTTATTTTCTGTTTTTTTTTTTTTGATTTGTGCCAGTAATGTCAGAGTGAGATAATATCTTACTGTAGTTTTGATTTGCATTTCTCTTCCCATGCATCTGTCAGTTTGTTGTACTGTGGGGGTTTGCATGTTGCTGTGATGCTGGAAGATATGTCACTGGTACTCAAATACCAGCAGGGTCACCCATGGTGGACAGGTTTTAGCTGAGCTTCCAGACTAAGACAGACAGGAAGAAGGACCCGATGGTCTACTTCTGAAAAGAATTAGCCAATGAAAACCTTATGAATAGCAATGGAACATTGTTTGATATAGTTTCGGAAGATGTGCCCCTCAGGTTGGAGGGCACTCAAAATACGACTGGGGAAGAGCTGCCTCCTCAAAGTAGAGTACACCTTAATGATGTGGATGGAGTCAAACTTTTGGGCCCTTCATTTGCTGATGTGGCATGACTCAAAATGAGAAGAAACAGCTACAAACATCCATTAATAACCAGAAAAGGATTGGTAGTTGGAAAATTTGGCCTTGGTGATAGAAATGATGCTGGAGATCACGTGATAGAATTTTGCAAAGCCAACAACTTCTTCATAGCAAATACATTTTTTCAACAACATAAGCAGTGACTATACATGTGAACCTCTCCAGATGGAATACACAGGAATCCAATTGACTACATCTGTCGAAAGAGACAATGGAAAAGCTCAATATCATCAGTCAGAACAAGGCCAGGGACCGACTGCAGAACAGACCATCAATTGCTCATATGCAAGTACAAGTTGAAACTGAAGAAAATTAGAACAAGTCCACAAAAGCCAAAGTACGACCTTGAGTATATCCCACCTGAATTTAGAGACCATCTGAAGAATAGATTTGATGTTTTGAACACAAAAGACTGAAGACCAGATGAGTTGTGGGATGACATCAAGAACATCATACATGATAAAAAAAAAAAAGAGGTCATTGAAAAGACAAGAAAGAAAGAAAATATAAAAATGTATGGCAGAAGAGACTCTGAAAATTGCTCTTGAATATCGAGTGGCTAAAGCAAAAAGAAGAAATGACAAAGTAAAAGAATTCAACAGAAGAGTTCAAAGGGTGGCTTGAAAAGACAAAGTAAAATATTATAATGAAATGTGCAAAGACTTAGAGATAGAAAACCAAAAGGGAAGACCATCCTTGGCATTTCTCAAGCTGAAAGAACTGAAGAAAAACTTCAAGCCTTGAGTTGCAATAGTGAAAGATTCTGTGGTGTCATGGTTTGAATTATGTCCCCTCAAAAGAAGTGTGTATCAATTTGGCTAGGCCATGATTCCTGGTACTGTGTGATTTTCCTGTATGTTGTAAACCCGCCTCTATGATGTTAATGAGGGAGGATGGGTGGCAGATGTGTTACTAAGGCAGGACCTGATCTACAAGACAAGAGGCAATCTCTTGAGATATAAAGGACAGAAGCGAGCAGTGAGACAGGGGGACCTCATACCATCAAGAAAGCAGTGCCGGGAGCAGAGCACGTCCTTTGGACCAGGGTCCCTGCGCCGAGAAGCTCCTAGTCCAGGGGAACACTGATGAGATGGCTGTCAGAGACGAAAAAGCCTTCCCCTGGAGCTGATGCCCTGAATTTGGACTTTTAGCCTACTTTACTGTGAGGAAATAAACTTCTCTTTGTTAAAACCATCCACTTGTGGTGTTTCTGTTGTGGCAGCACTAGATGACTAAGACATGTGGGGAAAATATTAAATGATGCAGGAAGCATCAAAAGAAGATGTAAGGAATAAACAGAGTCACTATACCAAAAAGAATTGGTCAACACTCAACCATTTCAGGAGGTAACATATGATCAGAAACTGATGGTACTGAAGGAAGAAGTCCATTTCATTTCTTATTTGGTTTATTTTCTTCCTTTCCTGTTTTTCTTTTGTCTGTTTGGCCAATGGTTTGTCAATTTTGATGATCCTTTCAAAGAACCGACTTTTAATTTTGTTGGTTCTTTCTAGTGTTTTTCTATTCTCTATTTCATTTATTTCTGCACTGATCTTTTTCTTTTCTTTCTTCTGATGACTGTGGGCTTCTTTTGCTGTTCTCTTTCTATTTGCTCAAGTTGTAGGACTAATGTTTTGATTTTGTCCCTTTCTTCTTTTTTGATATGTGAGCCTGTTGCTATAAATTGACCTCTGAGCACTGCCTTAGCTGTGTCCCAAAGGTTTTGGTATGATATGTTTTCATTCTCATTTGATTCTGGAAATTTTTTTATTCATTCTTTGATTTTTCCTATTACCCAAAAGTCTGAAGCAAGATGCTATTCAGTTTTCATGTATTTGATTTTTTTCCTTGCTCTTCTGTTATTAATTTCTACTTTTATGGCATTGTGATCAAAGACGATGCTTTGTATTAGCCTCTGGATTTTGTTGAGCATTGTTCTGTGGCCTAAGATGTGGTCTATTCTTGAGAACATTCCACGTGCGTTGGAAGAGATTGTATAGTTTGCTGCTGTTGGGTGGAGTGTTCTATATATGTCTATGAGGTCAAGTTGGTTGATTGTGGCCTTAAGATCTTCTGTTTCTTTGCTGCATTTCTTTCTAGATATTCTGTCCTTTACTGAGAGTAGTGTGTTGAAGTCTCCTGCTATTATCATGTATCTTTCAACTTCTCTTTTCAGTGGTGTTAGAATTTGTTTTATGTATTTTGGAGCCCTGTCATTGGGTGCATGGTATTATGGTTATGTCATCGTGGTAGACTGTCCTTTTATTGTTATATAATGTCATTCGTTGTGTTTTATGGTGTATTTTGCTTTAAAGTCTATTTTATCTGAGATTAGTATTGCTGCCTCTTTTTTTTTTTTTTTTGGTTGCTGTTTGCTTGATATATTTTTTCCATCCTTTAGTTTTTAAGTGTTTATATCTTTGTGTCTAAGGTGTGTTTCTTATAGACTGTAAATTAATGGATCATGTTCTTTTTATCCATTCTGTCACTCTCTCTTTATGGGTGCATTTAAGCCATTTGCATTCAGTGTGATTATCAACAGATGTGAATTTATTGCTCCTATTTTGTACTGCTTTTTTTGTGTGTTGCCTAAATCTTCTTTGTTCCTCTTACTCTACTGTGCTCCATTCCTTTGAAATTTCTTTTTTTGTGTGTAGATTTTGTGTCTACTGAGACTTTCTGTTTTTCTTCTTCTTTTTGTTGAGTTGGTTTGTTAACTCTCTTTGTGATTACCTTGAAAGGTACTCTTATTTTCTGAAGTCTAAACCAGTCTTTTAGTAGTTGATATCACTTGACTTCCTTTCCATTAGAAAGTTCTATATCTACACCATGTATTCCTTCCTTTTATTGTTTTGACATTGTCATCATTTACAGATTGACATCTCTAGTTCCTTGTTTTGAATCTTTATTTTTGTTTTATCCTTGAGAGTTCATTACTTAGGTCTGTATTTGGCTGATCCTGACCTGTATCCTAGATTCAGGCTGTTGTCTGATGTTGTTGCTTCTCTAACTGAAAGACTCCCTTTAATAATTCTTGTAGGTTTGATTTTTACAAATTCATGCTGTTTGGTCAGGAACCTCCACTCCATATCACTGTTCCTTCCCCATTTTCTATCAGTTTCTTCTTCTCTTCAGTGACTTCCTATCTAATAACTTACCCCTTCATTTAAGGTTCAGGTTTCTAGGATTGATGTCTGTATCTGTTTTACTTGGTTTTTGGAGTTGTTTTTGCAGCAAGATGGCTTAGTGTGACTAGTCTGCCATCTTTTCTATGCATCTTGAATATATCTTTTAAATATTTTATATTTTTAATTTTATATATTTTGAAGTATATTCACATTTCACATAATTAATATACTCATTTTATTGCTCATCATAGTGCGAAGTAATCAAAGCCATATACATAGTTTTGTCACCTCTGATAAAAAGTAATAAAGTCAATATGATTGCACTTCTTACATGTTCCAAAATAAAATAAAGGAAAAAAAATGAGTTTGGAATTACTCTTGTATACTAGTAGTTGCCAGCATATGGACATCATAATATTAGTCTTGGGAACCAAGAAATTCATTAGAACTTCAGCTTTTTTGAAAAAAAAAATAGTTGTAGTACTAAAAAAAAAAAAACAGAATGTAAAACTGTAGCTTTGGTTTCCAAAATTTGCATTTGTGCTACTGACATAAACAATTATTCTAAGATTGCCCATCTGTGTTTCCTGTGGTGAAGCACGTCTACAAAGGAAAGAAAACGTTTCCAAACAGGTGGCCATTCCATTTCAAGATTACACTCTAGAATTAATAAAATGAGAACAGTAAGATTATAATGTTATATTACAGGCACACATATCTAAATATATCTGTATATATACACATCTATACACATACACACAGATACATATTATATATTATATGTATATAGTATATAAAGGAGCCCTGGTGGCACAGTGGTTAATTGTTTGGCTGCTAACTAAAAGGTTGGCAGTTTGAACCCACCAGCCATTCCACAGGAGGAAAGACCTGGCAATTTGCTTATGTAAAGATTACAGTCTAGGAAACCCTATTGGGCAGTTCTGTTCTGTCCTATAGGGTTGCTATGAGTCGGAATCAACTCAACAGCACCTAACAACAAGAGTATACACACACACACACGCACACACACACACAGAAGGGTTATTTATCATTATATCTAAGTTAAAGCTGAACTATACATATACATAAAATAATTTTAAATTACATTTGGTTCTTTGTTCTTATTTTTAGTCAAATTCTCTCTATTGAGGTCCTCTGTCCTACACATTACTGCCTGGATTATTCTAAGTATCTCCACTAAGCAGGAAACAATAATTCCTTAAATAGAGTTCATTAGATTCTAGAAGCATCAGGTGGGAGGCTTTATACCTAAAAATTACCAAGAATTCACTTGAGCTATGCACACAATGGAGCCCTGGTGGTGCAATGGTTAAGAGCTAGTCTGCTAACTAAAAGGCTGGCAGTTTTAATCCTCCAACTGCTCCTTGGAAACCCCATAGGGCAATTTTACTCTGTCCTATAGGGTCACTATGAGTCAGAATTGACTAGATGGCAATGTATATGCAGATAATAATTGTTAGCTTGGCTCTCTTTTTCATGATAGAAGGTTGGAATCAACTGAGTGCCTTTTTCTGGGATTTACTGTAGAGATTTTTGAAGGTGGTAGTTTAGGGAGAAATTCCAAAAAAGAACCACTGGTCTCTGATAAATTGATTCCTTACTTTATTGAAACTATTACTCCACATTAACTTTATGGTCATCAAAAAACACACATGTGTTAAGTTTCTGGTTTAAATAAAAACGAAACTTAGGAAATGAGTCTATCTAGCTTAAGTCTGATCTGCTGAGGTATCAGTGACAGAGAACTGAAAATATTTACAAATTAAGAGTAATCCAGGAAAAGGACATAGCATGTGCAAGTATCCTTCACAGGAAGAAGCATGGCAAGTTAAAGGACAGAAAATTCAGTGTTACCAGAAGATACAGATCTACAGAAGCATGCTGTGAGGTGACATAAAAGAAGTAGTCTGAGCATATTCGTTGCTATTCAATTGATTCCAACTCACAGCAGACCTATAGAACAGAATATAACTGCCCCATAGGATTTCAAAGAAGTGGCTGGTGGATTCGAAGTGTCAACCTTTTGGTTATCAGCCGAATGTTTAACCACTGCACCAGCAGGGCTCCAGTCTAAGCATAGAGCCTTGAAAATCACTTTAAGGGAAACAGTCCTTACCGCAAGCACGAAAGATAACCATTTAAGAGTTTTAAAGCTGGGAGGCGATCAATTTATAGTAAAAAAAAAAATAGAGTAAAGGTAGTACATGCCAATGCACTCATTAGAGATTTTCAATCTTTAGGTGACAGATGGCAGTAATTTTCACTAAATTGATGATAGTGAATGGTTTAGAGAGATATTTAGAAGATGAATAAATTAGAAATTGAGAAGGCAAGAAAGAGACATGTCAAGGATATTATCTGGAAACAAATTTAGTGGTGGACCTTATGAGTGAAAGTATATATTGAAAACATTATTTTCTACACAATGCAGACTACCATCTGGTTAAACAAAAGAAAAAAGTAGATTTTCCTTTAGATTAATTGTGTTCTCAATTTTCACTAAATAGTATATAATATGTGTACAAATGTGATTAGACACAAGATATAGAGCACGGTGCCCCAGGAAACACTGTTTTTAGCTCTAGAGTCACTTACCATAACTATCTTCCCATTTATCACTAAGGTCCCACCACCCTGTCATCCCAAGATTGAACTAGCTGATGAAACCAGATTTCCATTGATATAAACCTACATTATAATGTCTAATAAAAAACATAAAGAAAATTCAGGTTTTTGGTGAAATACCTGTTGTTGTCGAGTCGATTCCAACTATAACAACTCCACGCGTCATGCAGTAGAACTGTCCATAGAGTTTTCTTGGCTATAATCTTTACAGAAACAGATCCCTAGGCCTTTCTCCCATAGCACCACTAGGTAGGTTCAAATCGCCAGACTTATGTTAATGGCCAAGCAGAAGCCATTTATGCCACTCAGGACCTTTTTTTTTTTTTTTTCCTGGTTAAATAGAGCACTTAGAAATAATGTTTATAAACAAAAATGCATTCTTTATTATCCACTAAAATTAGATAAGGGATATTCTACCAGTTAAAAATGACAAGTATCACTTGAAGGTTATTTGTTATTTTCTTTTGGTCACAATTAAAATAGCTTAAAATTGGAAAATATTAAAAACAAAAGAATTTCACTGAAGAGTAGTAAAATAGGTATCTCTGTCAGAGAATGTAGAAAGACAGAGAGATATATAAAACCTCAAAGGAAGTGCTCTGATCCTGGAGGTTCCAAATCATTTCTCTCGAGATTACATTAGTAGTTAACTTGGTGACTTCAAACCACTTTTAAAGCTCCATTTCCATAAGTGAATGATACATATCCCTACTTCTTTGCAACAGTGACATCTCTAACTATTTAATTTACCCATATATGTCACCAATGTCAGCAGCTATACTGTAACACTTGATGGAGTTGGGAAGATGTTTTCATTTATATATTTATTTTCTGCTGATTAAAAACAATAATAATAATAAAACTGTATAGAGCCTTGTTTGATGACCACACTTTCACTTTAAGATATTACAGATGAAAATGCTTTTTTTTATCTCCTAATCTGTGAAGACAAAAAAAGAAGAGATTTGTGCAACTGTATGATGAATTTAAGTAAATCTCAAGAACTGCTTCAAGCACACGCATTCTTTAGCTCTGTAGTCCACCTTGGCTGATAGACACATAAATCAGACAAGAATGAAATGGCCAGTATGAGAACAATTCTTTTTCAGTCACATTGCTACACTCAAATCTGTTTTATTTCTTAGAATACAAACAGTACTGCATATAAAACACAGTGGAATTCAATGTCAATATAAACCATTTTTGTATAAGCAATGGCAGTGTATAGAAGAAATTTTATTAAAATCTTGAACAAGAATTTATTTTTTTTAATAATTACAAGTTAGGTTAACAGGGTAGTACTTGACATTGTTTTTTACGTATCACCCATACAATTCCTGAAATTTAATTCATTAAAACAAGAGTAAGAATTATTTATTTTTTATAAAGCTTGCAAAAGTGAAGATACAGTACCTGTTGGATTGAGTTGTGTGTCCCCAAAATATGTGTTGTAAATCTTAACCCCTATACATGTGGTTAAGGAGCCCTGGTGGTGCAGTGGTTAAGTGCTTGGCTGCTAACCGAACGGTTGGCAGTTCAAATGCACCAGCTGCTCCACTGGAGAAAGATGTGGCAGTCAGTTTCTGTAAAGCTTACAGCCTTGGAAACTCTATGGGGCAGTTCTATTCTGCCCTATAGTGTCACTATGACGCAGAGTCGACTCAAGGGCAATGGGTTTATATATGTGGTTACAATCCCATTTAGGAATGAGTTTTCTTTGTTATGTTACTAAGACAGTATTAGTGTAGGATGTGTCTTAAATCAGTCTCTTTTAAGATATAAAAGAACAGATTAAGCAAGCAAGTAAGCAAGCACAAATGTAGGAGAAGATACTGGCACCATGAATGCCAAGGAACCTGGGAATAGAAGCTGAAAAGAGCAAAGACCTTTCTCCAGAGCTGCCAGGGAGTCTTCTCCTAGAGCTAACGCCCTGAATTCAGACTTCTAGGCTTCTAAACTGTGAAAAAATAAATTACTGTACGTTAAAGCCATCCACTTGTGGTATTTGTGTTATAGCAGCACTAGATAACTAAGACAGTAGCTTCCAAATTGTTATTAAAAATTAATAGATGAAAAAGAGTACATAAAATTGTTAAGGAGCTAAACTGAATACTGAAAATTAGATACCATTAAGGTTAAATTTGGCTATGGAAACAAAGTACTTCAGAACTTCAAGTCAGTTAATCAATAAATATACAAAATGCTGTACACAAACCATAACTACCAAAAAAAAAAAAAAAAAACACTGTTGATTAGATACCATTAAGGTTAAATTTGGCTATGGAA